>NW_004949099.1:39664541-39669382 GCF_000317375.1 Microtus ochrogaster | reverse complement strand
AGATGGAGAGCTATAGGCATTTTGTTAGGATGCCAACATGGATGGCAGATGGTCCACGGGGGCCCCACTGCTAGATGGAGAGCTATAGGCATTTTAAGGCTGCTGATGGGGATCTTTTCTGGGGATAAGCCTCCTGATAGGCCATCCAAGCCAAGTGGTTCATATACATATGAACAACACTAGATGGACTCAGTGGGATGTATTTATATGCAAAAACTAAATAACAATTGAAGTAAGCCCTTCATTTTGAGAGTTGGGGGGAAGGGTATAGGAGCAATTGAGAGGGAGGGAAGGAGTGTAAATGATGTAAATTCATGTATAAAATCCTCAAAAAAATAAGACATATAAAACAAACATATTATGTTATCCATAAGAAAAAAAATAACAAGAAAACGTCTAAGGAAGGACATTAATCTATGTTCAGAACTCTAATAAATAGCAAAAGATGATTAAGCAAAAGTAGATCACAGTTTGACTTTAACAGAAGCTGACTGAAGAGAACGGAAGTCAGAAAGATTGAAAGCAAATGGGAAAGCGGCAAATCACATACAAAGGAGCAACACTAAGACTAATGGTAGATTTTCCAGCGGACACAATGAGCCCAAAGAAAACAACCTGCAATTCTATCCGTCGTAAGAACACCTTGAAGAATGAGGGGTGAAGACACATGAAAACACAAAAGCTAAGTTCAAAACCTGCGGAAAAGGACAAACTTTGGAAGAAGAAAAGTGACCTCTTACCGGAAGTATAAGATTCAAGGAATGGAAGGCAGAAATAAGTGAGAGGGGAAGTCTATATACAACGTGCAGGAAGTGGAGGCAGGGGGATTGTTGGGGGACGGTGTTGCCTGGGCTAAGTGAGAGAATTGTTGGGGGACAGTGTTACCTGGGCTAAGGGAGAGCGTTTCTTAATACGAGTGTGTGCACAGAGAGCTATCTAGCCATCTATTTACCTACAGTTTCATAACAAATGTGAGATGGTTTCTGAGATGGAAGAGCAGTGTTGTTAAAAGGATTAAAGGGGTGCAAACAAATACATTTATATGGAGGAAATAGCTCCAAATGAAAAATTAGAATATAGCAAAATACTATTAAGAACTCAAATCAAATAATCTGAAAATCCAGACTTCTTAGGAAATTTAGAATATTTTTTTTTAAAATCCAAAGAGAAATAGATACTTGGATTAAGGTAATTACCTTAATGTAGTTAATAGTTTAAAATTTTCCTATAAAGTCATCATCGGGCTTAGATGTTTTTACTAATGAATATCATACAGATTCAATGAAAATTCTATGCGAAACTATCATGGTGCACCCCAAGAAAGATGAAAGAGAGGATATTCCTAATAAATTGTGCGGAGGGAGCATGGCATTGATACCTTACTCTGGGAAGCACCATGTGGAAAAGGAAAACAAATGCTACCTTACTTTTGTGTTACATGTTTTAAAATGAGTGCTTAATTAATTTGTGAGCGTATGTCTGTAGGAGTATATCTGCATGTGTATGGGGGTGTATGCATCTGTGTAGGTGCACGGAGGACAGAAGAGGACCCAGGTGTCCTTCTCTGTCCCTCTCTCTGCCGTTTCCCTTGAGGCAGCGTCTCCCTGAATCTGGGGCTCCTTTTTTCTCAGCTAGACTGGAAGCCAAAACCCCTCAGCCATCCTGTCTCTTCCTGCGTTGAAGCTGAAGTGACAGGCATGCAAGAGATGCCTAGCTCATTACAAGGATGCAGGAAGCAAGCATGCTTACCTGCTGGGCTAGCTCTCCAAACTCTGGTGTTAAACTTTAAGAACAGACATGAAAAATGGAATCATAAAGTTGGGTTTTGGTGAAGAATGTAAGGCTCATTTAATAATTAAGAAAATCTAATTCTAATGAAAAGGGGAATTAAAATTGAATGCCATGGGTTTAATAGCTGTGTCTCTTAGCTCTCTAAAGAAAGAGAAGATGGGAACCCACTGTGCAGTTTCCTGAGATGATAGGAAAAGTGAAGATTCAAAGCTCCTGCCTGGAGAGGTGGGGAGACAATGGTTTCAGAGCAGAGAAGAGATAGGAGAGCTGTTTCCTGATCTTGGCAGCCTGTGATGTTTATCTCCACTGGGTTCTGTCTTTCTAATAAAGTAGAACAATGCTCTCGTGTCTTGTGAGAGGAAGGAACTAGATAGAAGGTCATTTCAGAAATGAGTAGAAGTTTGGAAATTAAAACAGATTTTTAGGCAGACCCTCACAACAGGAGAGCTCAGAGTCATGGTCAATCTTACCACGCTGGAGGCTTCTCCTTTCTGAGCTAGTCTGGCTCTGAGGTCTGGGGGAGCCAGAGTCTGCAGGCCTGTGAAATGAGCTCTAAGGATTAAATGCTGGCCTTGGTCAGAGGAAGCACACTGGGGTCTGGAAATGCTGGTCACAGTGACACTGCTTAGGAGTTAGAGGCAGAAGGCTGCTTCATAGTTCAGAAGGAACGAACGCAAACGGCTCACGGAGCTAATTACCGAAATAGGTGGGTTGTGTCATTTTTCAGGCTGCCAAGAGAAAAGATCACTTCCTGAGAACATAGGTAAGACTGTTCCCAACAGTGCTGAGCAGCTGAGATCTGGGGGAAAATGCTGGACTGCCTGCCTGCCTTGGCAGAGCAGTTCGGGATGGGTCCATGTGCCCTTTGCACAAGCGCTGAAGATAGAATTCATTTGTCCAAGCAAAAGGATTTAATTCTGTTGTGCTGCAATCCATAAAATATTTACACTCTTATCCCGCACATACACATTGCTTACCTCCAAGCTCATCTGTCTCCTGTGTGCTTTAAATAAGAGCTGGACTCTGATGACAACCGACAGCTAGGGGAAAGATCAGACTCAGCCTGGCTCCCAGCATGGCCACACCACTGTCGTAGGTGAGACTGACCCACGAGGCCCACATAAACAGGCCTGTCTCTAAGACTGAGACAGAAAGGCAAGTGTGTTTCCTGATTGGCACAAGATCGCCTTCCAAATCAGAAAGGTCAGAATAGCCCACTTTCTTCCTACTCTGACCGTTGTGCATGCTGGTAGGCAGAGCTGGAAGGGGAATGTTGGGGGCACTGACAATGGCTCTCAGTTCCAGAGGTCAGAAAACTTAAGGCAGTGTGGGGGAAAGAGAGGAAGATTCTTGAGTCCCCTGGGACTCACTCTGTGGCCCACATTTTCAACAACAACCCTTCATCATTTATACAAACCCGGTGAACCAAGGACGCTAGCTTGTCCCACTCAGAAGGCCTTAGTATTCTTCCTATGTGGGAAAAAAAATCAGTGTTTACTGTCCCTCCCTGCAACAATGTAAATTATTTCTTTATATTTATTTCTTTATATTAATGGTGTGTGTGTGTATGCTCGTGTGTACGTGCACACATGTGCACACATGTGGGCACACAGGGTACATGCCTGCTATGGCATGTGTAGTGGTCAGAGAACAACTTAACAGTTTTCAGTAGTCAGTTCTTACCTCCAGCTGTGAGAGCCAGGTCTTGAACTCATGTCTCCCAGCTTGTGCAGAAATAGCTTTTACTTCTGAAGTCACCTTGCGAGTCCCCTTCAGGAGTTACATGAGAACTAAAGCGTTGTACCTAAGCAGGGGCTTTGAGCAGCATATAAGGAGAAGATTTAAAGCTGCCTCCTGCTGAGTGACAAGTGTCATCAGGACTCTACCTTCTTTCCCTGGTCTCTCTCGCCGAGACCTGGGTGTAATTCACCTCTGACTCTCGGAGGTGTGTTCTAAGATGGATTGCTATAACACATGTCTATCACAGCTCCTTCCTCATCTTTCATCTCCCTCCTGCCTCACTCTGCCATTTTGCTTCTCGGGAGCAGCCCTGCCTGAGCATGGCTCCATCACACTGGCTGATGCATCCCCCTGTGAGCTCCTGTGCTGTTCACAGACGCATCTTTACTCTTGTCTTCCTTCCTTCATCAACTACACCCTTCTCTTCTCTCCCCCTTTGGGAGAGCCTTGGACCATCACAGCATCTACAAAGTGCCCCAGCATCGAATCAGGGCATCCCTGCCTGCCCCAATGGTCCCTCACTCCTGCTAGGCCATCTCCTATTGCTATGTGCACTTGCCTGCTTTTACAAAAGCTGCTGTCCAGACATGGCTTGTCTCTTCCAGAGAGATTACAGATTTGTTGAGGATATGGACAGTGCTCTTTTCCCTCCAGCCTTTTCCACAGAAAATGTTGGGTGCTGTGTAAACATAAGGTGCTGTAAACAGTGTTTCAAAAGCTAAGGAAAAGGAAGAATGTGTGGCATTGAGGAGTTCATCCTACGCGGGATGAGGCAAGAAGGAAGGAACAGAACAGGTTTGGAAATTCAGGGAATGGAACGCTATTCACCTTTTTTGTTAATGCTAGATAACTAATCCTAGTATTTATTTATTAACTCATATATCATGTAAGTAAAATGTATGTCACATAAAATGTGGGAGAAAATAGCTCATGAAAAGATTCTAGTAGTTTAAAGTCACAACAATGTCATTTCTTACGTTTGAGAAGAAAAACACATGATGGGCTGGCAAGACGGCTCAGAGGGTAAGGTGCTTCATGCCAAGTCTGGTGATCTGAGTGCCATTCTCGGGACTTACTCACATGGTGGACGGAGAGAATGGAACCCAACAAGTTGTCACTGGACTGCCATACGTGTGCCACAACATGGGTGTGCACACAATAGACAAACACAGTTTTATGAGGACACCTATAGGCAGAGACTGCTTGCTCATTTCCTGGCCACCCAGACCCAAATAATAATGTTTTGGGATGTCATCCTGGGTTTTTGAAAAGGATCCTAAGGCAGTGAATTCTAGGACTAAGGATATATA
>NW_004949099.1:39613830-39664436 GCF_000317375.1 Microtus ochrogaster | reverse complement strand
TATATATATATATATATATATCAAGGTCTGTGCTCAACAGCGTGGCTCCACAGAGGGGACAGCATTGGAGTTGGGAACGACAGATGGTTGTGCACCTAGAACTATGCTGGCATGTGTACCATCCTGCGTTTATTTACTTGTCCTTCACATCTGTGTTGAGAAAAGCTACAACATTTCTTTTTTTAAAAAAAAATACAAACTACACCATAAATTTTGGAGGAAATGAGTTCAGAAAATGTCCCCCGCCCCCCACGCACACTCAAGGGAGGGAAGGAAAAAAACGGAGAGCGGAGGGTGGGAAAGGGAGAGGAGAGGGGGGAGAGACTGTGGTGACCTGTTTGATGACTGGGAGATGGTTTCAAACCTGGCACAACATTCACCTAAGGACAATAAAGTCATGATGACATCGGCTTCCAGATCCACCGTGACCACACCACGAAAACCACCCAAATTTAGGGGAACCAGAGCTGTGTCTGACCCAGAGTGGAATTTCTTCTGGGAATCCTTCTGAGAGGAGCCATTGTGCCCTGTAGGAGACGCCGCCTTCCCCAGTCACAGCAAGAGTTGTGGCAGAGCAAACAGGGCCTTTGCATCCAGTGTACTGCTCTGTAGACTAGAGACAAAAAGATAATTCTTACAGACACACAAACCGTGCTGCCTGCTGTGAGCTCACTGGTGGCCCGGGGTGACCCCAGGCCAGTTTCTCAGAGGGTGCTTTGTCTGATAAGACTTCCTGTGGTGGTGGACATGTCTGTTCCCTGTGTGATGAGATTGTCAACAGCCACCTGTGACCGTGAGGCCCTCACCCTGCAGCCTGTGTGATGAGGAACAGAAATTCAGCTCTGACCTGAACTCACAGAAGTGTGGCTAAAGGCACCGGCAGGGAGCAGCAGGAAACATATCTCATGTATACAGCCCAGAAGTGAGCTTTCAGGGACGTATGAACTAACTCTATCTCTGAAGACATTCGGGACTGCTGAGCCACGGGATGGACGGTTCAAAGGTCAAGGTCACAGGACATGTACTCAGAGACTTTTGAGAGACTCCACGCCATTCTTATTGCTTATTTAATGTCATTTTTTCATTTGTTTGAGACAAAGGCTTTCCTGAAACTTGTAGCCCAGGCTGGCCTTGAACTTACTGCAGTACTTCTGCCTCCATCACCTGAGTGTTGTGATTACCTGTATGAATTACGACCCGGATTATATACTTTTTGTTTTGGAATGACTCCGTGTTCTGTGCTGTTTTGACAGAAACCTTTGACTTGGCCATTTATAAAATATCGAAGCTGATTTGGCTCACAGTACTGGGGCAGGGGGTGGGAGGGCGGAGTCCCCGAGAACACAAATTTGAGAGGTAAGTTGGACCAGAACTTGGCCCTGATTACCCAACGCTGGCACGTGAGTGGGGACCTTTGTCATGTAGCAGGGCAGAAGGGCAAAACAACATGCTGAAGAGGGAGGACTCAAATCAGCCATACTGTTAGTGCTTGCTAGGTTTTTGTTACCTCCACAGAAGCTGCAGTCACCTGGGAAGAGGTTGAGAAAATGCCTCCATCAGACTGGCCCGTAAGCAAGTGTGTGTGTGTGGGGGGGGAATTTTCTTAATTGATGGTTGATACTGGAAGGCCCATCCCACTGCGGGTAGTGTCACCCCTGGGTAAGTGGCCCTGGGTTGCACAAACAAGCAGGACCCACAGAGCAAACCAGTAAGCAGCATTCTTTGGTCTCTGCTTTAGCTCCTGCATCCAGGTTCCCATTTCCCGCTCCTGCCCTGACTTCCCTCAGGGATAGAAGGTGATCTGACTTCCCTCAGGGATAGAAGGTGATCTGGGAAGTGTAAGAGGAAATAAGCCCTGGATGCCCGAGTTGCTTTTGGTCTTTATCACAACAATGCAAAGCAAACTGGGGCACTGTTATTCAGTACTGGGAATTAAACTCCCAGAGGTTTTAGAGTTTTTGCCTGCAGAACACTGCCACCAACTCTACCACTGAGCCACATCCCCAGTTCTAAACTCAGCACTTACTCCTGTATTAACTAACCCGTTCACGACTAAGAGCATCAACCCATTCAAGAGGGTAGAACTCTCATGACCTGTAATGTTTCACCTCTTAAGACTGTTTCCCAGCCGTGAACATCAACATGAGCTTTGGAGACCTTCAAGTCATAGCAGAGATTATAAACTATGTCTTCATGCTTTGATCTTTTTATGCTTTTTGGATATCTGCAGCATTTTAACACTTCTTTTAAAAATTATCAATATATGTAACATCCTTTTCTACACTTAAGATGCTTTTTTTTTTTTTTTGAGAAAAAACTCACAAAGCACACATATCCTGAGGATGATTTTCTTAGGTCTACAGTGCCTTTTTGGGATCATCTGCACATACCTTTTCAATATTTTCATTCTGCCCATTCTCACATGTGGATTATTTCTTCAAATGGGAAATGGGTCCATAGAGAAGCCTCCCGTTATCTTAAGAGCCCTTCTATGGACCCCATTAGTGTCCTACAGTGATAAGAACGTGGGACTCGGCAAAGGGACAAACAGTCTCCCTAACCTGCCCCAGGAAGGTCAGGATGTGCCTGTGGGGTGGACAAAGAGTGAGGGAGTCACTGGGGAGAGAAAGGACTCTCGGGTTTCCACTTGAGTTGGCATCAGAGTGTATTGGAAAGTCTCTTCAGGGGTCTGATTGCTAATCTTTATTGTCTCCTTAGCTACATTTAATGTCCATCTAGGAGACACCTCTGTGGGTTATCCATGAGAGTGTTTCCAGAGAGGCTTAAATGAGGAGGGTAGACCAATCTAGTAGAGAGTTAAAGAGTTAAATGATTCCAGCCATCAGATACTGCTGGATTCGTGTTGGTGCATAGGATAACGTTACCATGGCAATGGTATGATACATGTCTTCTAGATGATACAGCCCTCACTCTTTCCTAATCTATTATTTCTTTCGTTCTTCCTAGGGTCTGTCTTCCACCTTTCATGGGATCTTCCTATCTGCCTGTCAGGAGATAACACCACTTCAGAGATCCGGTGGAAACTCCAGGTCTCCCAGGTCTCCCTCCAGATCCATTTGCCCACTTGAGGTGGCCATGCATTCCCTACTTCTCATTTCACTGCCTCAGTCACCACAGTGAGACCGTTGCCTTGCCCCTCCTGAAGGTTAGTTGATCCAGTTGTGAGCTAGATTCCCCTGCTTGCTACTCCCAGAGATCCCAGAGGGACCCCATTTCTCCCCTGGCCCTTCAGCTATGTTCTGCTTTGTTTTCCACCCGTTCTCTTGCATTTACGCATCTTAAGACGCTTCTACTGCATCAGCTACTCTTCTTAG
The DNA here is from genome assembly GCF_000317375.1 of Microtus ochrogaster. Taxonomy (NCBI): domain Eukaryota; kingdom Metazoa; phylum Chordata; class Mammalia; order Rodentia; family Cricetidae; genus Microtus; species Microtus ochrogaster. Next base: position 39,661,101 of record NW_004949099.1, on the reverse strand, counting down.
TGCTATGACCAAACGATGAAGGGAAACGACTTCAGGAAGGAAAGTTTCATTTGTGGCTTATGGTTTGAGAAGTAACGGCTCATCATGGCATAGAAGACGTGGTGGCAGGAGGTGGCAGGAAGTGAAGAGTGACAGATGCTCATTCTTCATTTGCTTTCTTTCTCCCTCTCTCTTTTTCAGCCTGGGACCTTAGCTGACGGGATGATGCCACTCAGAATTCGGTGTTGGTTTTCGCTCCTCCATTAAACCTCTCCGGAAACACTCTCACAGATGTTGAAGGCTGTTGTCTAAAACTCGTCTAGTTGACAATGAAGATTACCTCACACATATATACATAGATTTTTATTTTATTTTATTTTATTTTATTTGGTTTTTTTGAGACAGGGTTTCTCTGTGGCTTTGGATCCTGTCCTGGAACTAGCTCTGTAGACCAGGCTGGTCTCGAACTCACAGAGATCTGCCTGCCTCTGCCTCCCGAGTGCTGGGATTAAAGGCGTGTGCCACCATCGCCCGGCTTATACATAGATTTTTAAAAGTGAACTTCCTTACACATGCCCTCCATCTCTCTCCTGCTCTCTAGTTCCAAGCGTCTTCAAACAGTGACAACTGACCATGCAACCTCTCTCTCACTCCACTGCCTTCACTTGTACAAATGTCACCTATATCCACTTCTGCACCGAAACTGCTGTCTAAGTCAATAACCAGTGTTTATTGGTAGCTACCTCTTGATGTGTCTCTACTTTACCTGATTCCCAGAAGGGCTTCGTTTTCCTCTATAAGCTAAGAGAGAAATGAACTTGGTGCTCATCTGACAGAAAGTGTAGATCCTTAGGATGTGATGGTGGTCACCTTGGAAACATACAATAAAGAGAGTAAAATCATCATCAAGGACAGGAAAAGGAGAGAGGCAGAAGAAAAAGTATGTACCCTGGATAAAACAGCACTAAGATGCTGGATCACATCCCTGAAGACTTGGTCTCAACATGCTCAGCTTCTTAGCTTCTCTGCCTCTCTCTGCACCTCCCCTCTCTCTCCTTAAGCCATTTGAAGTCACCCTCATCACCAGAAAGTATTCTGACACAGCTTCTTCTTCCAAATCACTTCTCTAGATATTCACGATATTTTGTAGGCTTCTGCATTGGAGCTTTTTTGCCTTATCAGTAATGAAGCTGGGGCCCATGGCTTCACATCCATCAGATGGGTGCCGTACTGTTGAATTCCACTCCCATCTCACTTGAAATCTTTAATGAGACATTGCTGCTTGAATGTCACGAGCAAACTCAGCCCTAATGGCATGACAAGGGACAGTTCTCAGATTCCTAATACGATGTCATGGTAGGAAGGCTTGTGGATGACTGATTCAGCCACTTATTGATGTCATTGGATTCCAAGCTTCTCCCCCTCTCTTGGCTATGATGACATCATCAGTATTGGCTTAATCATCTAGTTTGACAAGAGCATTAATAGAACAATGACTCATTACGATGTGGCATCCAGAGAGTATAAAGAAAGCAAATTCCCTATGGCTTTTTCTCACCAAAGACATGGCTCCTTGAAGACCTCCTGCAGGCATTTTGTCAGATATCCCCAGCTGGCCCTGGCTCCCACACAAGTTTCTGGATGAGATCCCCTGGAGCAGAGGGCTTCTTTTCAGGCACATGGGTATGCAGAAGGGAGTTCTGTTTGGACACTAAGAAGGAGGCCGATCAGGCCCCACCTCAACTGGTGACAGGTGGCTTCCTGATCTGGCTCCTGCAGAGTCCTCTGGACACTCACCATTCAGCTCCGTGGGCTTTGCCCTCCAGCTCTACCCCTAACGTCCGGGTTTTGTCCGTTAGTCTGAGCCTGCTATGTACTGGTCAGCTAAACCTCACAGTGTGCTGCTGTTTTGATTTATGGGACTCCTCAGCCACCATACCTACCACCCACTATGTCTCTTGTTTTCTGGTGACTTTCCCTGAGAACTGTTCTCTCCTCTGCAGACCCCAGGTAGGGGCCCACTCTTCCTAAGACGCCTGGCCTTCCCACTGAAGACTGTGTTACATTATGTGGGGATTGTCTCTTCACTTGTTTCCACACCTCGGCTTTGACCTTGAGTTCTGGCATAGTCTTTGGTGTATCACGTGATTGAGGCATTTCCCATTTCCCCAGTGGCCCTGGGAAGGCAGAATATCCCTCTAGCCTTGCACACACACGATTCCTTATACTGACACCTCACAGTAGTTTCTTCAAGTCAATCCCATGCACTCTGTTGGAAGACTCCCAGTAGGCTCTCCACAGAGTCAGGAGAGCTATTCAACAAAATCGGATAAACATTTGTGATGGGGGTAAAAACAAACAGACACAGAAGGGACTTTTTAAGAAAGGAAGAACTCTCCAATCTGTCAATGGTGTAAGACAAAACTAAAACCCACCTGATGGTTAAAAAAAAAGACTGAGTTATTTCCTTTAAGGATTAGGACAGGGTTTGCACCGTCACCAATGCTCTCGGGCAGTGATAGGAGATAGAATGTAAAGTCTTCCTGGGTTAAACTCCTAAAGTTCACTAAAGTTCCTAAGACGCTTCTGCCACATCAATATGTGGTTTTGACCAAGTCTCTTTAAAGATTTATTTATCTTTATCTTATGTACGTGAGTATTTTGTCTGCATGCATGCCTGTCCATCATGTACATATCTGCTGCCGTAGGAGGCTAGAATAGGGTACTGGATTCCCTAGGGAGTTCCAGGTGGTTGTGAGCCACCGTGTGGGTGCTGGGAACTGAACCAGGTCCTCTGCAAGAGCAGCTAATGCTCTGTAACTGCTGAGCCGTTTCTCCAGTCCTGAGAGCGTTTCTAAGATTAACTTATTTATCACTTATATACAACAAAGATACTCATTTTAAGTACACTAATATACTAATTTTGACTGATTTAGGTACCCACCACCACAGTCAAGATGTAGAACTCCCCATATCTTCTCAAGTCACCTCCGTAGACAATGCCCTCACTTAGAAAGAAGGAACAATTGGTTCATGTCTGTTTGATTCATGACGTCATATGAGTGGAAACATGGTGTGATTTTTTTTTTCAGAAGTTCTTTTTTTTTTTTCCTTTGGTTTTTCAAGACAGGGTTTCTCTGTGGCTTTGGAGCATGTCCTAGAACTAGCTCTTGTAGACCAGGCTGGTCTCGAACTCACAGAGATCTGCCTGCCTCTGCCTCCTGAGAGCTGGGATTAAAGGCGTGTGCCACCATCGCCCAACCATGGTGTGATTTTTAAAAAAATGTTTTCTTCAATCTTCCAACAGCTTTATTTTTTTTAAGATTTAATATATTTTATTTTGTTTTATGTATATGAATTTATTGACTGTTTATGTACACCACATGCATGCCTTGTGCCCACAGAGGCCAGTGAAGTACATTGGATCCACTGGAACTGGAGTTACAGAGGGTTGTGAACAGCCACGTGGATTCTGGGAGTTAAACCCTGGCCTTCTGGAAGAGCAGCCATTGCTCTTGACCTCTGAGCCATCTTCCCCAGCTCCCCAGTCACTTAACTGTACAGCCTTCTTATTAAGCTGTGAGATTCCATCTAGGTTGGAATATGAGTCCTTTCATGCTGTGGGTATTTTCTGAGTCTGTGACTGGCTTTTCATTTTCTTACCAGGGTTTTGTTGTTGTTGTTTAGAAAGAGCATGAAGTTTTAACTTTTCATTTTTATGAAGTTTGATGTCTCAGTTTTTCTTTTCATGGCTTGTGTCCTTTTCTTCAAGTCGTAACAATTTTCTTATTTTCTTCTGGAGAACTGCACAGTTTTGAAGGCCTGAGATACATGTGAAGATTTATAGATACCCAATTATCATGGGTCTGTTTGTTGAGAAATTATATTTTCCCGATTGGGTTACCTTGGTATCTTTGTTGCCAATCTATTGAGCACCTGGGAATGTGTTGACTTCTGGGCATCTATGACGCTGTATGTCTTTCCTTATACAACACGGGCACTCAGCGCATCATAATGTAAATCCTGAAACTCAGTTCTTTTTTGCACTTTTAAAACTATTTTAGGCCCTTTGTATTTTCCTATACATTTTAAAATCAGCTTGATTTTAGGACCAATCTGAGATTGTGTTGAGAGTTCTAATCGGTCTGGGAAGAATCTACAGTCTGACAGGATCGAGTCCATAATCATGGTATCTCTTTCTGTGGTATATCTTCATTTTTCTCAAGAATGCTTTATAATCTTCCATGAACAGGTCTTATATAAAATACAAATTATTATATGAATCTCTTTTATTTGCTTTAATTTTATTATAAAGGGCAAAGGTATATTGATTTTTACATTTGACACTGAACCTGTAGGCTTACTAAATTCACTTAGAAGCTCAAGTAGATTTCCCACACCTACAATTGTGCTATCTACAAACAACGGCAATTTCCCTCCTTCCTTTCCAGCACATACGTCTTCTATTTCTCTTTGCTGCACTGTCTTGGACCTCTAATGCACTGTTAAATAAGGAGGGGGAACACATTTATGCCTCGTTCCACAGAAAAGCAGTCAGCCTTTCCAAGAGTGGTGTTTGCTGGTGGTGATGTCATTCATTAGGTTGAGGAAGTTCCTTCGCATCCTGGAAAAGCTTCCTTTGCTTTGTTTTTAATCGTGAATGCATGCTTGAATTTTGTCAAACATCCTTTCTAACTGTACAGAGTCTCTGGGAGTTCCCTGGAGGAAACTGCATTGGCTCCTTTAAGATGACTAATAACTCTGCCCCATCAACTTTGAATTCACACCAGGATAGTTATCACGGAGCAGCAGAATTAAATGGGCAGCCCTGCAGGTGATCCCTGATCTTTCCTTTTAGTGGCAAGGTTTCTTCTTCTTCTCATGCTTCCCCTCATGACTTTCGGTCACTGTTGCCTCTGCAGAGTCCAGTCTCCAGCTCAGGGAGATCTGCAGCCCTTGCTTATGTTCTTTCTCTCTGTATGGTTTCTGGAAAGTGCCACTAGGAAGAAACATAGACGTACAGGATTCATTTCCTCTCCTTCCAAAAGATCACCATTGTCCAGGGCTGTCACCCATGCACTTCTGTCTGTACCATATATATCTATATCACATAATAAGTATACAACTAAATATACATATACAATACATGTTCATAAATAAGAGGGACACATGTTTTAGCCTATGTTGAAATAGTCCTGTGTCACTTATTATGAGGTGGTTGAATTTTAAAAGTTCCTGTAGCAACTCTTGATGATAGAGTTAGCATTTGCTTTTTCTTCTAATTCTTGCATATGTAGGAAATGTTCTGTCCCTGTGAGTGTAAACTAAAGGCTCATGAAAAGTACTGCTTTTCCTGAGCTATTGGGCTTCTTGTTTAGGGAGATGGTGTTTTGGTGAGCATGAACTCGGTACCCAGCACTCATCAGAATTTGATTTCTTATGGCAGCCTGTGATATAGTTGCTGCACTTAACAGATGCAAAATTTCACTTCCTTATTGTTAAACAAGGGGTGGAAATGTTAGATGTTTAGGTGGCTATGGTGGCTGACGTTGGTTGTCAACTTGGCATACCTCAGAAGAGGAACTTCAGCAGAGGACTTGCCTTCATCAGATTGCCTTGTGGCCATATCTGTGGGGTACTTTCCTGATGACTGATGTGAAGAGCCCCAGCTCTCTGAGATTGGTGTCATTTCTGGACAGGGACCTTAGTTGTATACGAATAATAGCTGGGCAACCCAATAAGCAACAATCCTCTATGGTCTTTGCTTCAAACTCCTGCCTTGAGTTCCTGGCTCATCTTCCCTTGATGACAGACTGTGATCTGTAAGCAAAATGAACCCTTTCTCCCATAACTAGCTTTCCTTCATGGCCCTTGGGGCTTCAGGGCCTTCAACAACAATCACAAATGTTAACAAAAGGAAAAAAAAATCTAGGATCCCTGTGACCAAATATGTTGCTCCCTGTCATCTTGGCGTCAGTGACTTCCATGCTTTTCTTTTTGACCCCTAGTAATTCTATATAACTGTTTACAGCTCCGCCTTGACTCTGTCTGGAGGTACTTCCCAAAGCTGTGCCGATAGATGAAGCCCAAAGAGCCTGGCGATTTCCTTGCTGTGGCACTGCCCTCAGCAGGGTGGGAGTGAGTCCTCACGGACACCCCTTCCCGGTGAGACAACTTCTTCACTGCCACTTCGTGACAATTAAGAAAACAATCCAAGAAGGAGGCTATATTTAGAGCTAGTGACACATCTTTTCGTAAAAGATCATCAGGACTAATTCTGTGTCAACTCACATCCAAGTTTCTGTCAAACAAGCCAGGACTGATTGCTTCACCACAGGCAGCCCCTGGCGTTGCTTCCCTCATCCCCCAAACAGCTCCTTTCATTCTCCTAGGTGGGTAGGACTTGCTTCCTGCAGAGATTTTTTCTGACGGTGGAAATGATGTCCAAAATGTCGACAACCACATTTATTCAGTTACCTTTCTCAACTGTGCACAGCCCCACCCCCTCTTCCATGCCCCTCATCCTTCCCTCTTTTTTTTTTTGTAGAATAACTGTCCTCTCCCAAGGCCAATTGGGTATTTTCATCTTAGATCCCATTCTCCCTCTTCCTTCTCAATTACACGCTCTAATTTTCCTCTTCTGCATCAACGATCTTTCCTTTTCTACTGAATCATTCCCATTAGCATACAAATGTATTGTAATAGTGCTTATCTTTTGCGAAAGGCTTGTTACCCTCCATTTTCCTTCAGCCCGCTACCCCACCCTCTGTTTCTCTTGACATCCAAAACCCAGAGTCGTTTTTACCTCCTGCTATCATCTCTCCCTCTATTTTTTTTTTTTGGCTGTTCATCTCCAAGCTGGCAGTACATCCCAGTTCCTCATTCTCCTTACCATGTTAGCAGCACCCAACACTTGGTTGATCCCATTCTTTTGGAAACACAAATTTTCATCTGGCTCCAGAAGCCCCATGCTCTCCTTGCTTACGCTGCCCAGTTGCTCTCTGACCATTTACTGGCTTTTTCTTTTTCTTTTCTTTTTTCTTTTTTTAAAACCGGTCTCCTGGCATTAGAGTGTCCTGGAGCACAAGATGCAAACACATTTCCAGTCTCTTTATGCTCAAGCTCAAGGGCTCTTCCCGAGGACCTCTTCTTCTCACAGTCCTCAACTGAAGGTGACCTTGACAAGGGATGGAGATGGTTTGGGTTGTGACAGCCCAGATGTCATCATTGCGGACGGACGAGAAACCCACTCTACTGAGCTCCACCTCTCTGACTTAATGCATGCCTGTCGTGTATATTTCACTGTCATCTCCGATTGAACATGTCCCAGACAAGCTTTCATTCCCCAGCCTCAGTGAAGGTCCCCGTGTAGCATTATCAGAGACAAGACCCATGGGCTAAATGGTTAGTAGCTGCTGTGGTCCCAAGTCATGGAAATATGGAAGCGAGGGAGGTGGGGACAAAGCAACAACCTACCGCCTTGGCCATTGTTTTGTGAACACAGAGGTCTGTGGCTGGGTCACGTGGCCGGTTGGCCTTGAGAAGAACAAAGGTAGACAGGTTCTTCAGTTCCATCCTAGCTAGCATCCCATATAAGGTCAGGTTCCACCTGTTTACTGAGACAATATTTTACTTCCAGATGCCTGCTTGGCTCTCTGCAGCTCTTTTTGTAGTTTTGGGGAAGCCGGTACCACTCACTGCAGTGTGGCAACCCTTACAAGCAAACTGTGGCTGCCTGCAGAGTTGGTTCTTTCGTTAGTGTCTACAGTGGAGATAGTTAGATGAGGAGAACATGCCAGGCAATAAGAGGGGCACGTAGAAAGTTCCAGGCTTCCCATTCAGATGGGGGAGAAATGAACTCAGACTCTATCCTAGTACATGATATTAGCACCTGTCCAGTTATTGAGGCCACAGGCCTGGGTGACATTGGTGAACCCCTTTTCTCCCCCTATCCCCACTCCACTTCCTCTGAAAACATAAGGCAATTCCGAGATCTTTCCAGCATGCTCTCTAGTCTAAGATAGCACTGCTCGTGACCCTACCATGCCAGTGTCCTGTTTCCAATAATTCTTGTAATTTTTTAAAACTCCAAAGCAGGGCTGATGAGATGGCTCAGTGGGTAAAGGTGCTCGCCACCAAACCTGACCACCTGTCCTTGATTCTTGAGGTTCTCATAACAGAGGGGGAAAACTGATTCTAAATTGTCCTCTGACCTCATACATGCGACCCCCAACTAAATGAACATAAATGAAAAATAAAATATTTTAAAGAGTTAAACAAAGCAATGCAGAGTGTGATGCCTCATGCCTGGAATCCCCAAACTAGGGTGGTTGAGGCAGGAGGGTTGCTATGATTTTGCAGCCAGCCTGAGCTTCAGTGTGGTGCCATTTCAAACAATAACAAATGCAAACAAATGGACAACATCCTCCCCAACACAAACGTTCTGTATTGTCACACTGATGCATGTCTTTCAGCATCTTCACATTAAAACCCAAATAAAATGATCACCCCTTCCTGACACGCAAGGACCCCTGAATGATCCAACCGCCAGCCTTCTTCCTGGGTAATTTAATTTCTTTCTGCCCATGATGACCTTTGTTTCCTAAGGTCTTTCCTGTCTTTTTTTTAAAATTTGTTCATACATCTATCAGTCTGCTCTTTTATCCATCGGTCCCTATTTTGGGTTTCTATTCATCCCTCTGCAGAAAGGGGCCTGCTTGTCTGTAAACCCATACTAGTACTGGACCTACTTTCTAGGTTTATTGATTCATTGTCTGTGCCTCCCGTTGAATGTAAGCGCTCTGTCCTCTGGGACCTGTGTGTCTTGTCTGACCACACAGTCTAGGACGTGCCTGGCACATAGTTGAGACAGAGAAAACTTCTGTTGAATGCTTGAGTGCCTTCAGATCCCTAGCAGCCAAGGATTCATGTGAAAAATGCTGAATTCTTATCTCCAAAACGTTTTCCCCAGTTCCTTGGAGGTTCAAGTCCCACTTTAATAACATCTACTAGGCATGTGGAGGACCCAGGTATCATATACAGCTCTGAATTTATGAATTGGGATCCTATGCCGTCTGAGACACTTTTCCAATAAGGGATGCGTCAGGACCAGGCCATGCGCACGAAACTAGGATTCAGGAGCAGGAAGAAGTGGGAGAACACCGCAGTGAAACTCTTGAAGAATGGGGAAGAGAGACGGGCGTGCCCTGCTAGGACATGACCAGGCAAAGCTTGTTACACGCAGCAGGCTCATAGTGAGATTCGAGCTGCAGTCGCCACCAAACCACAGTACTTGGCATTTCATGGTAGAGCCTCGCATTTACTACTTTTTTTTTTTCTTTCACCAATAGAGCTTCAGTGCAGAAGAAGGGGAGGGCATGGAGTTTCTGGGATGGAGGAACCAGCGTGCACTGGGTGGAGTTTAAGGTGGGAAGAAGTAGTGTGCTATAGAACTTGCTGTTCATCGAAGAAAAGCCAAGGTCGGAATCTAGAGGAGAGCAGAGAACAAACACTTATTTTTCTGAAAGGAAAGCCGGGCTCTGAATCTGGAGGAGGGATTTAACTAGCTGTATCCCCGGGATCCTTGTAAAGTCCCCTGCCTTTCACTAGCCACAATAGAGCCAGGAGGATGCGATCATTGGCTTTGATTAAAGTGGTGGGTGGTGTGGGCGGGAGGCGACGCGAGCCTCGGTGGTGCGAAGGGGCGGTGCGAAGGTCGGGCGAGGAACCAATCAGCGGCGATTCTGGGTTCTTGCGGGCTGCTCAGAGGCAGCTGGAAGGACCAGAGTTGCTGGCTGCCTCCTCCCAATCTCCCAGGCACAATGCCTCTGGGGACGCCGCGCAGGTCCCCAGTTCAGACTGCCCTGAGCTTCTGTAGGGACCCTTGCGCGAATATGTCCAGAGCCTAGAAAGTGGTCCTGAGGGGGCAGAGAGTCACTGAGTGGGTGGATGGAGCGTGCGGGAGGCAGGACGGAGGATGGGAGACAAATGGGCGACTTGCTTCTTCTCAGGTTTGTTCCAATTAGCACCAAGTTGGCAGACAATCCACAAACCCACGACATCTTCGCCCACCGCCCCCCATAATATTCTCTGCATTTCAGAATATTTTGACTGTAAGAAAACTTCAGCTCCCTCTGGTAGGTTCAAGATGAACAGACACTTAGTACCACCTTCTCGCAGTAACACTACGTGGATGAATCCCGGGGATCCTCAACTGTAGGGCTCTAACCAAACTCTGCACCCTTCAGAGTGCGGCTGACTTGGAGGTTGGGGAAGGGAGAAAGTAGGGTGGGCTGGACAGAGAGGCCCCTGGGGGAGGGGCGGGGTGGCGACGAGGAGCGGGATGCCGGAGAATTGCTTGTGTGACTGCATCCAAAGCAGACCGGTCCAAGGAGTTCTGCCAGGGACATCACCGCCTGCATTGCGTCGGACCTGACCATCTCCAATGTGAAATTCCCGGGGAAGGTCGCGCGCGCAGCTAAGGGCCGTGCGTGGGCGGAGCTGCGGGCCACCGGGGAAGAGGAGTTGGTGGTGGGCTTTTTGAGGAGGAGAGGAGGGAAAAAGAAGAAAAGCTGTGCTGGCAAGGATGGGAACTGAATGACAACCCCCCTCTGCCAAACCACCCCCTCATATTTTCCATCTACCTCCTCGCTCCTGCCCTCCCCCGCCCTCCCCAACCCACGCCCGGGTGGGCCAATCGCTGCTCCGCATTCCAGGCGCTTTCTCAGGTTTCTGCTGATCTTGCAGCGCCCAGAAATGGACCGTGCGGACCTGCGGCCGCACGCTTTCTGCCCCACTCCGAGCTGCTGAAGGCTCCGGGCACGCCGTGGAGCGAGGTTCGTGCGGTGGTGCGGAGACCCTAGAGCCATGTAGAGCCAGGCTTTGGGCCGCCCGCCTCCCTCGGGATCGAATCAAGGGCTCCCATAGTGTTCGGAGGGGGCGACAGTGCTGCTTATCGCCATTTGCTTGGGTGACTCGGGAGAGGGTGGCCTTTTTGCTTTTTCACCCCGCATCTTCCGGAACTCCCTGCACCGGAGAGAGATCAGAGCCTCCAGGTTGCCTGCACCGTGTGAGAATGGGGGTAGGGAACGGACATTTCCTCCGTAGCTGCGCGATAAAACGGTCGGACCCCTGAGAGAGTAAGGACGCGGACTGCGAGTTGCCCGGTGCCTCTCGGATGCTGCTGTGGAGGTGGCAGTGGCTCGCTCCGGCTGCTGCAGTGAAGACCTGCCGCATTCCGACTCTCCGCCGACTCAGCACCGCCCCTGCGCCAAGCCGGCCGGCCAGGTAGGGAGCTTCCCAGTTCGGGGCTGCAGAATTCGAGGTTACGGTGACAGGGTGGGGGGAGGTTGAGGGTGAGGGGTTGCTGCCCAGGGCCCGGAGCTCCTCCAGCATCTCTAAGCGCTTTTCCGATCTCCAGTTTAACGAAGTTGTAAACAGATCGGCTGTTGGGCATTGGGGGAAAAGTGGGATGGAAGATTTCCAAACTTGGATTTCTGGGTGTCTGTTGTGTGTCTGTTTGTGCGTATGTGTTAACCCAGTATAAAAGTCCGGTGTGTTCTACAAAAGCTGGTAGTCTGTGCTCTTCGGTGTCTATAGGTTCGTCCCATAGGAATGCTTCTGATCTTCTACCCTCGTATCACTTTTTATTTCTCTGCAGCGTCCATCGATTGCCCCGTGAGAGCTTAGAAGGCGGCAGGCGAAGAGGGGTAGGAGGGGGGAGAGCCAAGGAGCAGCAAAGGGGGTGACAGGCGTGGGGATCTGCTGAGCTGGCACTGCACCGGGTCCTAGGAGGGCTGCAGGAGGGGAGGGGAGCTGCGGCGAGCCCCAGAGCGATGATGGCAGGTGTGCGCTAAGGCAATCAGAGCAGGAAGAAAAACCCACTCACCAACACAGAAAAACAGAGCACACCCCCAAAACCCAAACCTCTCAATAAAGCTGCATTGGGGGCTCTCAGGCTTTCCAAATTGGGTAACAGGCAGAGTGGAGGAGGGGGAGGTGGTAACTAGCAAAGTTGCAGACCTCTGAACCTCCTGGCTCTGAAGCCCCTCCCCGTGAGCGTGGGGGAGACTCACTCTCCGGTGGGGGGGGCGCCTGGGTCCCCCCCACCCCTCTTCCCTCGCTCCTTCACACCCCGGGCTCTCTCCTGGCCTCCCACCCCTGCACCCTGCTTCCATCATGACGGTGATGTCGGGGGAGAATGCGGACGAGGCTTCGGCCGCTCCGGGTCACCCCCAGGATGGCAGCTACCCACGGCAGGCCGACCACGATGACCACGAATGCTGCGAACGCGTGGTGATTAACATCTCCGGGCTACGCTTCGAGACGCAGCTCAAGACCCTGGCACAATTCCCCAACACGCTGCTGGGCAACCCAAAGAAACGCATGCGCTACTTCGACCCCCTAAGGAACGAGTACTTCTTCGACCGCAACCGGCCCAGCTTTGATGCCATCCTTTATTACTACCAGTCAGGGGGCCGCCTGCGCAGGCCGGTCAATGTGCCCCTGGACATGTTCTCTGAGGAGATCAAATTTTACGAGTTGGGCGAGGAGGCCATGGAGAAGTTCCGGGAAGATGAGGGCTTCATCAAGGAAGAGGAGCGCCCCCTACCTGAGAAGGAGTACCAGCGCCAGGTGTGGCTGCTCTTTGAGTATCCGGAGAGCTCAGGGCCTGCCAGGGTTATCGCCATTGTATCTGTCATGGTCATCCTCATCTCCATAGTCATCTTTTGCCTGGAGACTCTCCCTGAGCTGAAGGATGACAAGGACTTCACGGGCACCATCCACCGCATCGACAACACCACCGTCATCTATACTTCCAACATCTTCACAGACCCCTTCTTCATTGTGGAAACCTTGTGTATCATCTGGTTCTCTTTCGAGCTGGTGGTGCGCTTCTTCGCCTGCCCCAGCAAGACAGACTTCTTTAAGAACATCATGAACTTCATCGACATCGTGGCCATCATTCCTTATTTCATTACCCTGGGCACGGAGATAGCTGAGCAGGAGGGAAATCAGAAGGGCGAGCAGGCCACTTCCCTGGCCATCCTCAGGGTCATCCGGTTGGTAAGGGTGTTCAGAATCTTCAAACTCTCTCGCCACTCCAAGGGCCTCCAGATCCTCGGCCAGACCCTCAAAGCTAGCATGAGGGAGTTAGGGCTGCTCATCTTTTTCCTCTTCATTGGGGTCATACTGTTTTCTAGTGCAGTGTACTTTGCCGAGGCGGAAGAAGCTGAGTCGCACTTCTCCAGTATCCCCGATGCTTTCTGGTGGGCGGTGGTGTCCATGACCACTGTGGGATACGGTGACATGTACCCTGTGACAATTGGAGGCAAGATCGTGGGCTCCTTGTGTGCCATCGCTGGTGTGCTGACAATTGCCCTGCCCGTACCTGTCATTGTGTCCAATTTCAACTATTTCTACCACCGAGAAACTGAGGGGGAAGAGCAGGCTCAGTTGCTCCACGTTAGCTCTCCTAACTTAGCCTCTGACAGTGACCTCAGCCGCCGCAGCTCCTCTACTATCAGCAAATCTGAGTACATGGAGATTGAAGACGATCTGAACAATAGCATAGCCCATTACAGACAGGCTAATATCAGAACTGGTAACTGCACCACAGCTGATCAAAACTGCGTTAATAAGAGCAAGCTCCTGACCGATGTTTAAAAAGCAACAGGCAAGCAAGCAAAAGCCCCAAACAAAAGCCCTGGTGACTCTTGCCCCACACTGTAGATACCTTACAAACCATTAGTCTTTGGATGCTTTACCTGTCAATGCGTTGTTGCATTGTGAGTCTGGGGAGTGGCAAACCTGAAGCTTTCAAGACCCATTAAGAAAATAAAACTATTTTCATTTTACTAAAAATGAGAAAAGAAAGTATTTTATAAACCTGGCTTCAGTGCCGTCCATTAAAGAGTCTGTAAGGAACAAGACTCACGCTTTCCCTGTACTGAAATATTTTCAGTCTTTTGGCATAAGTTTTTTTTTTCAGAAACCTTAAAATCAGTTGAGCACTTAGGAATATAAAATTCCAATTTGCATGGGACTCCACTCTAAAATCTTTGCAAAGTGCACACCACATTTCAGATAGTGTACCCCGCGGAACATGTAACAGCCTCAGTGGCCAGTGAACAAATGCTTTTATTTTGATCAACTGAATTGCATACAAGGCAACCAAAATCCGGACTAATTAAGGCTGGTTCTCAAAGCGACGTATACATCTGTTACTGGTCCCGGTCCGTTGGGATTTCCCATCTGCCCCATTCTCCTAGTCTATTCTCTAAGAAAAGGGTAACTTGATTAAATGAGTTGATTCATCTGTAGAGCTGCTAAGTTCTCTCGACTGCAGATGATCCAAATAGAGGTCTTTTCTCACTAATCCTGCACCCTGACCCCTGACCTTCAGAAGTGGATGTAAAACCTTCCCACCGTACCCTCCTTATTGCAAGAGCACAAGAGTTAAATGGTAAGCATGTTTGAATCTGATAACACTTCTTTTATAATAGCATGCCGAGACAGTTAACCCAGACACTAGGGATAAGCTTACGTTGAAATTGACTCTTCTGAATATAGGCCCCCTTTTCATTTGCATTCACCAAAAGTGCACTCCTTCATTTATTAACTCTTTTCTTAGCAACTAAAGTACTGTATTTAAGTACACATGTTAGTCAGATGGGAACAATCCCTTTTTGGAGCTCTAAGCATGTTCTCTTAGTCAGCATTATGGCCTATTTGATTAAGATGTACCTTGACTTCATTAATGCATGGTTTCAGTAATAAAAATTAGACAATACTAAAACTCACAAGTCTGTGGGATGAGAGGGCCCAAAAAGAAACAATGTGGGTGGGGTTGGGGGTGGGGGAACACTCCCGTCAATTTTCCTGCCTTTGCTCAGGGAAATGTGAAGCTTCTGCACAGGTCTAGGCAGAGAGAGGACCAATACGCCCATCCTTTAAGGGACAACTGTGGAAAACTAAATAAGTCATCAAGATATTTAATACACCTAAGACAAGCATTCTTTCTAGCTGAACATACATACAAGCAAAACAAACAAACAAACAAAAAAAGGTGCAATTTTGCATGGTTTCTGGTGCATTCCTAGGATGTAAGTGGTAATGTTTATCTCTTCATGCACCCAGAGCAGAAGTGATTTCTTTTTTGCTGTCATGATTTGAAGTCTATAGAGACTTCGGCCCTCCCCTTGAGGCTCCCTGAAGAAACTCAGCCAATTGATTTACTAGTTGCTTAGTGCCTTTATCTGTACCCACAGTGAACTGCAGAAAGTGCCTCCATAACTCAGCTGGGAAGTTATTTAACAAAGGGGAGGAAGGGTTGGGGCACAGACCTTTCGCTTTTTTGGTTTTGTTTGTTTTTCCATCCTCACTTTGTCACTTCACCACTGTGAGGAGGCCACACCACCCTCAGAGCCCCAAAGAAGAGAAAGAGACAGCGGGTGCTGCCTCTCTGGCCATCTACCGGACTTGGTCTCTTAGGCAGCCTGACTCCGGATATGAACTGAGACCCAGCTTTGAACTGAGGAAGTGAACCGTAAATCTGTTCTGTTCTGTTTTGTTTTCTTTTCCATCGGAAGACAAGAGAAATGTTTTGGGGAATGTGGAAGGCCACTCTGGACAGACAGAGCTTCCTCTGGTTCAGTGGTTCCTTCTCCCCACCCTCTCCCTGACAGCTACAGCTCTTTGCAGATCTCTGAGAGTCTGGTCTTTGAGGGTATCATTGCGAATTATGGGAACACTTGGCTCACAGTGACCTCTCATAGGCCAGCCTTCTTGGCCAACCTCCTATAGATACTGCCTATGATGCGCCTATGATTGTCCCATGGGAAAGTCACTTCACTGACTGGACATCTGACTGCTGCTGCCCCAGCCATTGAATCCAGAGAATGATGGGGACTCTGTGTCCTGTTGAAAGATCGCCATATCACACAGGCTCTGGAGTTCAGCAGCTATTCACCAATGGAGGGGCATTCATTGCCTTTTTAAGGACGCTGGAGTGGGGAACCTTCATACTGCTTTTAGCATGTGGCTGCCTGCTCCTGTCTGCCTTACATCCTTGCCTGGCTTCTTCTGGAATCTTCCCTGGTACTTCCATCCCTTTCCCCCATCCAGTCTTCAGACAAGAAGTGAGGCCATCAACCGAGAAACTATGATGACATCCAGGCTGTCTAGCTCAACTGAAGGAAGAAGGACATTTTCTTTCCCTGTGGAACTTTTGTGGGTATTCAAGGAGAACACAACACATATCCTGGAAGATGAGGGACCAAGGACTGCCCAACCTCTGACTACAGGGTATCAACCCCTCCCATGTGTGGCTCATTCCTTGAACCTTAGATCATCCGTCTTCTACTGATGTTTGCAAGTCTCCAGTTGGGGGCAAAAATGCCAACTCCCCCTCTAGTCTCCAGGGATATCTTGTAGTTTTATTTTGACTCTGAGATCTAGGACACAACAGAACTCTGCCAACAGCAATAATCCACTCAGTACTATGGGATGGATGGGTTAGAGGATGAGACAATGAAGCCGAGACTGATCAGTCTCTGGACACTTGGTCTGCCTCTGTGGCTGTGTCCTGGACAGGTTGACTCTTCTGTATATGTTACAAGGGACAAGCGCTGCACGTGGAGAAGCGGTCTGCCTGGGCTTGGGGATGTGCTGTTGTTATGAAGTTGGAGTGGATGGGGGATATGGATGCTGGTTATCCATCTGTAGCTCATTTCTGTGCACTGGATGACAAGGAGTACAGGGATTGTCTGTGTAGCATAGGCATGCGACCTTTGACCTAGCTCTTACCCCTACACTGAAATGTGCTGAAATGTCTTTGTAGACCTGAAGGTGCACTTTACTAAACTGCCTACTAAGGAGTGACTCTCATTTGGTCCACTTCATACTCCCTTCCCCAGACTTCCTGACCTTTCATCCCTTCTTAGGTACGGAGCCTTGATAGCTCATGCCCTGATGCTTATACCCGTTTTCTCTGGAAGGAGAAGACTTATGATGTACTGATAGCCATAACCCAGCCCTTCCAACGTGCAGAGCCCTAGTTCAATAGGGTGCCCTTGGAAGGGTCAGGTCATCCTGTGGCTATTAGCCATCCCAGAATCTCTGAAGTGCTTAACTCACTTCAAGTGATCTGAATCAGAGAGACCAAAGATATTCATTTCCTCTGTCCTCAGATTTCTAGAAGACCGACTATAGCCAGGAAAAGGTTTGTCTGGGTTTGGCTTTTCTCTCCCCTCTCTCCATCTGTGCACATCTGTGTGCACACCCCTCACCTCACTCCCCTCCGAGACTTGAATTCTGAAGCCCAGTGACCTCTGTTTACTGGCAGTGTTTGTGGATTAGTCCAGAACGCCAGGTCAGGTATTGCTCCCATATTGTAGTCAGTGAACAGTCGTTTCTCTAAAGTGGAACTGTGCGGTGGGTTTAGATCCCACTGTGGTGGAAACGAAGCAGAGAGGCTACCACAGCCTTGATCCTTATGAGAGTAGAACAGAAAAAAGTGTCTGAGTGGTGGCTGAGAAATTTTCCTAAGTAGAAATGACATTCAACCCAGAATGGATTTTCTTCATGTTGGGTGTAGTGACAAATTTTTCAAATTAGTGTCTAAAAGAATCAATAAAAAATTAGTTTTCAACCTCATGCTCAATATAGGAGGCCTCAGAACATTTTTTTTTTAAAAAAGCAACTTGAAAGTTTTGTTCCTTGTTTGGTAGACTGGATTGAAGAGAAAGTAGAAAGGGAACGTTAGCCGACAGTAATTCCCCGTTTTCTTCCAGGAATGACTTATCCTGGGAGTGGTGAGAATTGGTGGGTGGTAACCATCCATAGCATAAAATTGTTAGAAAGACTATAAACTGCCAAACAACCACGTTATCTTCCAGCTTTTTCCAAGCAAGAGTGAGGCCTTTTGATATTTATATTCATTTTGAGAAGACAAACAAGCTAGTATTGGAGGAGCGGGCACAAGCTAGGTTGAACTATCTCAGGAGATAGACTCCCACCTACGGCATGATACAGTAGTATTTACATTTGTAGCACGGGACTTCAGGGTATATGCAAACGTGTCCAGAATGACTCAGGTAAATCTTCAAGGAATGTACATTACTTACCACGTTTGTAAAGAAGCAAGCAGGAAGTGAATCATTAACCAAAACTAGTCCATTACCTTGGGCCACTGTGCAAACTCATTCAGGGCATAGACACAAGGTTCAAAGCCTTGAGAGCAAATGGCCTCTTTGCTCATTGACTCATGGGAATGCCAATGTGCTAGCAAAGGGTTAGCCTCCGCTGCCCCTAGGACAGCTTTGAGGAAGTTAAGCCGGGTCACAGTGGTTTTTATTTAGGCGTTCACAGGGAATTCGTGATGTGAAACTTCAAAGGACCTAGAAAAGTTTTGTTCCTAAATCACAGAAGAAGAGAAAAAAAATAGAATGACGAAAGAAAATAAAACAAGAAAAGAGCTTGCAGAATATGCTAGGTCACAAGCTGTCTTCCCTTTCCCAAACTTGCAGGAGTCTCTTTCTTCTTCAGTGCACTGTTTAGGTACTGTTGACGCAGCAGCCATAAGTGATGTGGACTCTGTGACATACCTCTAAGATTAAAGATAAAGTATTCCTGAGGCTGGAAACTAAAGTCGAGAAGTATTCATTTGAAGTGCACCCTCAGGACGACAAACCATTGAAGCTGATGCTGTTCTGTTTTGTTCTTTGGCTTTGCCAGTTGCTGCCTCCTTGAGTTATGGACATGTCTCATCTCATCTCCCCTGCACTCGCCTTGCCCTAACCGTTTTACCATGTCGGGTCGAGGATAGGGAATGTTACGAATGGAGAACCTAACAATGCGCATAGTTTTCATCTATGCAATTTTACTTGGTTCTGTCATCTCATGATCTGTTCATATTTGGCATCCATTAAAGATAATTTTTAAGGATCTTATCATGGAAATCCCTTGACTGTTTCTTTGTGTCTTGTCTTAATTGGTCTTTTGGGGGGAGCCCTCTGCTCATACCATGTGCTTTGGGATCTATTCAGATGACACAATGGTGACTCCAGGTAGATGCCAGGGAGTGATCTCATTTTCTTTGGGACCGGTGAACAGTTGCTGCCACCCAAAGAGGTGCTCTGGGCTTGCCTTTTGACGATCAACTCATTGGTTGAGTTTAGATAGGGTCCCAGACCCTAGAAATGGCCTGTACAAATGCTGGGAAATCCTGTTTTGAAAAAGGCAAAGAAATGAAGCCAAAGGGAGTAGAACCATTAGTTGTTCTTGATGAAATTGCTTTGAATTGGAACAGTGTTTCAGCCCTGCCCTAGAAGGAGTATGTGTGTGTGTGTGTGTGTGTGCATATGTGTGTTTGTATGTGTGTGTGTGTTGCATGTACACACTCACAACAGTGTTATGGCATGGTCTCAAATGATTTGTTAGATACACAATGCTGTTAGTAGTGATTTTGATGTAGACAGACCAAAGATCCTGGGTGCTTGCTCTTTATGCATACTTTCTCACCCCACTCCCTGAGTGGTTAACTTTTCTTTCTTCCCTTTCAACAAATGACTTGATGCATTTCCTAAACGTTTGGCCCCTCTCCTACCTTGTGAATATTACATCTTATTCCACTTCTGTGTCAGAGAAAAGAGGGTACCATGCTTCGGGACGGCTGTAATTCTAGTGCTCTGGATGTCCGGGCACCATCATGGAGTTGCCTTGCACTGTGATGGCCTGGGTAATCTGGAGATGGAACCTACTTTTTCTATACAAGTTGCTGCCAAGTAGAGTCTTGGCCTAAAAAGGAGGCTGCCTGTGGATTTTCAGTTATGGTCAAATTATAGGCCAGGCTATGCCGAAGGAAGAAGAGAGCTAGTCCATGCTGAGAGCACTAGAGACACATGAGCCAGGAAAAGTACAACCTCCAGTATGTTTCTCAGAGCTCAGTGGTCTAGAAGTAGAGGCAGACAGAGGTAGATGGAAGCCAGAGGCAGCACTGAATGGAAGCTGTGGTGTTCGGTGTTCATGGAGCTTTGTAAAGGGTAGTCATGCCGGATTAGGGGGAGTCAAACAATGAAGTGAGAACAGACAGCAGGGAGGGATTGAGTCACAGCTGCTTTGTGACTGGCCAGGTAACTGCTTGCTGCAGTAAGTCTGCATCCAGAGGATGAGGAGGGTGGGGTGTGGAGGAAGATTAGTGCCAGACTGAGCAAAGTGCCCAGCTGCAGGTCTCAGGAGGACAGGACTCAGCATGGCTGGGCTGGTCACCACCAAGCCCCATTGTGAACCAACCGAGAACTGGTTTTTTGAACATCCTTCTTCATTTGCTGGGCCAGAGGTGATGCTAGTGGCTGTGTGAACCATCATCTGACACTCTTGGGAAAGAGAGGACAGTGGTGCTTAGGACCTAGCATGCCAGTGATTCGACTCACTTTTAGGGATGTAATAATATATGCGTTTAAAAAAGGAATCTTAGAATAGATGAATATAAAATCCTTTGGAATAATTAACTTAACAGACCATCAAGAACATCACTAGATAGCACACTGGGCCTATAGGGAAGCTTCCCTCATTGTGCTGGACCTGCCTCTCTGATGGACCCACCAATGGACTTTAACCTGCCTTGATTTATAGCTCTGTTTGTTCTGTAAGCTATAAAACTTCATGGAACTGCTTCCATGTTGGAATATGGAATTTTGGGGTAGCCTAAATCTATGTTCGCTCGTGGGTTCATGGCCACTTAAAATGGCTCCAGAATAAATCACCTCTTATTCCACCTTCCAAAGATCAACCAACCAACCAACCAACCAACCAACCAACCAACCAACCAACCAAACCCAATTTGGTTCTTTTTTTTTTAACAATTTTTTTTATTGAGAAAAAAAGATTTCTGCCTCCTCCCAGCTTCCCACTCCTCCTGCCCTCCCCCATTCCTCTCCCCCTCCCTCTCAAGTCTGAAGAGCAGTCAGGGTTCCCTGCCCTGTGGAAAGTCCAAAGTCCTCCCCCCTCCATCCTGGTCTAGGAAGGTGAACATCCAAACTGGCTAGGCCCCCACAAAGCCAGAACAAGAAGTAGGATCAAAACTCAGTGCCATTGTCCTTGGCTTCTCAGCAACCCTCATTGTCTGCCATATTCAGAGAGTCCAGGTTTATCCCCTGCTTTTTCAGTCACAATCCAGCTGGCCTTGGTGAGCTCCCAATAGATCAGCCCCACTGTCTCCGTGGGTGGGTGCACCCCTCTTGGTCCTGACTTCCTTGCTCATCTTCTCCCTCCTTCTGTTCCTCATTGGGACTTTGGGAGCTCAGTCCGGTGTTCCAGTGTGGGTCTCTGTCTCTATCTCGATCCATCGCCAGATGAAGGTTCTATGGTGATATGCAAAATATTCATCAGTATGGCTATAGGATAGGATCATTTCAGGTTCCCTATCCTCAGCTGCCCCAGGAACTAACTGGGGACCTCGCCTTGGGCACCTGGAAGCCCCTCTAGGTCCAAGTCTCTTCCCAACCCTAAGATGGCTCCCTTAATTAAGAGATGGGGAGAAAAAAGTGAGAAGGGTAGGATGGGGAGAACTTGGGGCAACGGGATGATTGGGATACAGGAAGGTTGGATAGGGGAGCAGGGAAGCACATATCTTAATTAAGGGACCCAATTTGGTTCTTTAGGCTGGGGATGTGGCTCAGTGGCATAAACAAGTAAACTGAAATAGACATGTTAATGATGGCCATAGGGCTTTTGCTATTCTGCTTCCTGAAATTGGAACTTTTTAAATTTGACAAGTTTTTACACCACAACTCTGGGTAAGTCTCCCTCTCCGTCTCCCTATCTCTCTCCCTCTATCTCTTTCCACCCCCATCCCCAGCCCCACCGACCTCCATCCTCATCCCCATTCTTCTTCCCATCTCTATACCCATCTCCATCTCTACTTCATCCCTATCTCTTATCTCCATCCCTCTCCATCTCTATTCTATCTCTTTGTGCTGGGGAGCAAAGTTGGAGCCTGGCACACGTCAGGCAAACACTCTACCAATAAGAGCCTCTAGATATTCTTTTAGCAATTTTTTATCCCACATGATGTTGGCTGTCCTTCCCCAGCACTGACTTTGTTTTAGAATATCTTGGAGATGCACTGCTCAGGAAAGCATTGTGTTCTGGAGATCATTTGCCAGGTGACACCCTGGAAAGTAGTTGTAACTTGGCCAATGAGGTTCAGTCCTCCTCTTCTTCCACCTACCCCCTCACAGCACCTCTTAATCCGCAAACCTCTAAAGTCACTAGCAGCACTTTGCTTAAAGTCAAAGGCACAGCCTTTCTCCATAAGGTGCTAATAGCAACACTTCAGGCCTGTGTGGCTCTCTTTGCAGTTTCTGAAGCACCTTCTTCTTAATTATATTGCTTCCCACCTCCACCTCCCTCGTGGATTAGGTTGCGCTTTTGCGAGTATTCCTGTTTATAGACTAAAGGACATGCCCAAGGTGTGAGGTGGAGGAATAGCCTGGGTTTATGGTGGCGTTGAGGTCTGATGTCTAGCTATGGTAGAGCATTTATTGCGCTGACTTATGGTTGGGAAAGGCTAGCACAAGCAAGGAAAGGTCACAGAGGACTCTGCATAGGTACTTGGCTTCTTTTGACTGTTCTCATTTTTGAAAGGGAGATGTAATTACCCCTGAAGTTGCATGCGTTCTGTGAGAGATACGAGGACCAAATGTTTAAGACATTCTTCCGTGTTATAGAAGCTGATATAGCAATATGTTGTTAATTGCAGTAGTGGATGAAGACGCTGCAGAGGGGATTAGCAGCAGTCAGCTCCTCCCTCATGCAGGAGCTCTGCAATTACAGGCCTGCGTGGATGATGGTGGATTTTGAAGCTCTGGTGGGAGTACATGTTTCAAGAAGAAACTTCAGTACATTTTTCACATAATATGGCGCAGTCAGCAGACCCAAGATGCTTGGCCATCCTTCTTGATTCTGCCCCTCCCTTGCTTTTGGCATGAAATCTGTTTGCCATCTTCAGACCCTAAATACCAAGGGCTGACTCTGCCTTGCAATATGTTGAGGGACCAGAAGGTATGTGATAATGATCTCAGTCGGGATTGCGAAATGTTGTCTGGTTCGATTTTTTCCCCCCACTTCCACCTGTGAATATTGAGAAATAAAGCAAGATGTTGCTTGGAAATTTTCTCATATGCTTGTCTGAGAGACATTTTATAAATATATTAAAAGAACTATTCTTAACTGTCCTCACTAAAAATAAAACAATGCTCATGAGCATCTATGAGTCAGTATAGTCTTTTCCTGAATAGCCCATACTACAGACGTGCTTATAAGACGGGTACATTGTAACATCTCTACGGTGGTCCAGCCCCTCCCTCCTAAAAACTGGTCAGACGTAGGCCACAGTGAAGCTCCTGGCAGCTTTTCCTATGGCATTTTGTTGAATGTAGTTGAGCCAGAAGTCAGAAGAATGTTTGGTTCATGAGACATCTTTTTAGAAACTAACATTCAGGGGCTAAATTGAGTTTTTTTAAAAATCTATTAAGACCTTTTAAAATAGGTTTTATGTAGTATCCCTGTGTTTGCTGTAGTAGATGGCCCATTCTCACTGTTCAAAAATACTGCAGGAACATCTCAGGAAAGTGTAATTCCAGCTAAAATTTATTGTCGTTCCCCACCAGAATTAAAATCAGAGATGACCAAGGAAGAGGATAGGCTTACATTTAAGATAATTGTTTGGGAAAAGTCCAGTTCATAATAAAAATTCTTATTTCTCAGTAGAGTGAGCTAAGAATGTGGAAATCCAAGACACTTCGACTCTTGCTGAGGTAGAGATTGCTCTCCCCACCCCTGCATCCCATGGCACACCATCATTTCTGTTTCAGCAAGGAAGCGATGTTGTTTTCCATGAGTCTCACAGGGAATCAATCTGAGGCTCAGATTTCACTGTACAGTATGTTCCCCCTTCGTATTAACAAGTAAAAACAGTTCTGAATCCCAGAGAAAGTTGTGCGTATGTCAACCCTTCCAAGATGAGACGCCCACCTCTGTTTTTGAAAGATTACAGGATATTAGCTTATTGTTAAAGGACATTTCTAATGAAACTGGAATAGCTGTCTCTGAAACCTAACAGGATAAAGATCACATCAATTTATTTAAAAATAAATGATAGCCTCGGAATGGGAGATAGATCACTGGGTAAAGATACTCGCTATACAAATATTAGAATCTGATTTTGAGACCCTCAGAACCCATGTGTCTTAGTTAGGGTTTCTATTGCTATGATGAAAAACCATGACCCAACCAACTTGGAGAGAAAAGGGTTTATTTGGCTTCCATTTCTACTTCTTAGGTCATCACTGAAGGGATTCAGGACAGGAGCCCAAACAGTAACCGAACATGGAAGCAGGAGCTGGTACAGATGTCACAGAGGAGTGCTACTTACTGGCTCGCTCCCCATGGCTTGCTCAGCCTGACTTCTTGTAAGACCTCTTATAGGCCCACTCACAATAGGCTAAGGCCTCCCCATAAATCATTAAGAAAATGCCCTACAGCCTGATCTCTTAGAGGCTTTTTCACAGCTGAGGTTCCTTCCTTTCAGATGATGCTAGCTTGTGTCAAGTTGACACAAAACTAGCCAGCACTACATGTAAAGCAGGGTAGGTATGCTAATACTAATCTGTAATCTCAGTGATCTACAGTATGATGGGAAACTGGGGCAAGGGAATCCATGAGAGGTTTGGGGGAAGCTAGCCTGGCGCATGCAATAGAAAAGCAAGAGTCCCTGCCTCAAACAAAGTGGAAAGCAAGGACTGATACTTGAAGTTATCACTTATCTCCACAGCTGTGCCATGGTATATATGCACCCACACATGAAAATTGTGTGTGTGTGTGTGTGTGTGTGTGTGTGCGCACAGAGATGAAAAAATATTCCTTACATGGATAAAATCAAGTATGTGTTCTTACTGTTCAATCTTTGTGTTGGTCATTCCAAAACCAAACTAAGTTTCCATTACATGATCGGTGTGTTGTTATAACTCATCAGAATAGGATATTTCTGGTCAAAGCATCCACTGTATGTGAAGCAAAAGTGGACATAGGTAGTTTAGCATGTAACAGCCACCCAATTTTGTGATTTTTCAAGGGTTTGCAGCAAGAAGATAGTGGAGCATGGATGTGCTAACGTTTATGTGCTTGAAGGTGGGGTCTTTGGCCAGAACAGTTCTCAGGTGGATGCTTAGAAAATGAACTGGCATGGGGGAGGCTGGAAACGCTTGGCTTATTTGGTGAGTAGTAAGGAGTGAGCTAATTGCTGGTGGTTATTATGCTCTTCAGTGCCCATGGTTATTCTGAAGGCTGAAGCAGTGGCTCATTGGTTAATTCTATTACTTGTTAAGTGATGGACCCTTAAGCGAAATTGTGATCGAAGTGCTCACTGTACTATGGACTAAATTATCCAGGAAGTTTGGTGGCATTCACTAAGATAGACTATGACATCCACATAAACGTTGGTCTAGATACTGCTTGGATAGTCACACACATCTACACCTACTCCTGAAGTCCTGAACATCTTAGCAAGTTTCAGTAATTCTTAACTTCTCCAGCTGAGTTGGCATCTCATCTTCTCTGGACTGAGATCAATTCTCCAATTCAGAAAACGCAGTATCTGAGATTCTCAACAAACTATTGTTTGTATGTTCTCTCCTTGGGGAATGAAGCTTCATTGTGGTTTGTTCTGAAAGTGGTTCTTAGCTTAACCAAAATAGTTCATTGATAATTACATTTCTATGCAAGACCCACAGACTGAACACTTCCACATAACAAAGTTCTTCATCCATTCTGCTTCAGACCATATTGGTACATCTTTTCTCATATATTCCTGCTTCCTTGAGAAGTCAGAGGTTGGTGCCTAATTTTGCCAGAAGATTGCTGCACATGCTCCTTAGGCCTCTGAGTTCTGATTGACTTCACCCTGATCCTTAGGAGTGATGCCTACCTACTTTATAATTTTCCATGAGACTCTTCATGCTTGTTTTACTGCCACTTTCATGAAAGGGAAACATGAAGCTGGGCACTAAACTAGAAGATGGAGAAAAAGGACTGTACAGTAAGTAAGTGCTGCTGAAAGAGTCTTTATAACTGGAATTATATCCGGGTTCTTTTCATTACTTTCTCATGTTTCTAGAAGCACACTTGGTGTAGGAGGTCCTTCTGTATTTGTGTTGCTTTCATTGGCTGAGTAAAAAAAACTGCCTTGGCCTTTTGATAGGGCAGCAGCTCAGGTAGGCGGGGAAAACAGAACAGAATGCTGGGAGGAAGAAGGGCAGAGTCGAGACACTAGGAATCTCCAGCCTGAGACAGACATAGGTGAGAATCTTGCCGGTAAGCGACAGTCACATGGTGATACACAGATTTATGAGAAATGGGTTAAATCAAGATGTGAGAGTTGACCAAGAAGAGGCTAGATATAATGGGCCAGGCAATAATTTAATCAATACTATTTCTGTGTGATTATTTCGGGGTGAAGCAGGCACGTGCTCCTCTTACTACACACACATAGCACTTACCCATGTCCCTAGAAAAACACCTATCTACAGCTTCAGCTCATGCATCATGACATATCTACACACACGTGACCCACCCATGCATGCACATATGTCCACATAGTATGATTTTGAATCAGCTAGCTGCCCTTGAGTGTATGGTACAGGCATCGCCTGTGCTATAGCACACATCTACATCAGCCCTCATGGAACATCACTTCCAATGATAGCAATGGTTGTGTTCTAGTCCCTTTGGATGAGGCAAAACCCAAACTTATAAAGACGTCATGACATGTTTCAATGAGAGAATCTGCCATGTAAAGGAAAATTAAAAGAAAACTGGCCTACAGAAGCTGGGAGCATTACCCTCTGGGCCCTGGGTATTCAACTCAGTGACTGTGGTGAGAATCTTTCTGACTCTGCCCATCTTGAATTAACATTTCAGCTGCTACACAGGTACCTTGCAGGCACAGTGACAGACAGTGACTCTGGGACACAGTGGAGTCCTGAAAGGACTGACCTGTGGCCCTCTCTGAACACTGGCTCATTTCCTATCTGGGCCATTTATTTTCCTGTGTTAGATTCAAGTAGTAGATGCTTTTTCTCTTACTCAGGAAGGGACATTCCTAAATAGAACAGTTAGGCTTCAGTTATCGCCTCGGATGTGCAGGAATTTGGGTTTGTGGGCCAAGCATATGCTTCTTCCCGAGTTGAAGACTTTTACTTCCTGGTTTATAAACATAGGGAATAATAAGAACACCTGTTTCTGGCCATGCTGCATGGCTGAATCACTAATGCCGGGCTATATTGATGATTTCCGAGGACAGTACTTGGCTCTTGCAAGACTGAGCAACACACCCCAAATTTGTATGAATGGAAGATCCCATAAAAATGAATGAATACTTGTGGGATATTATATATGTAGTTTAGTGTCAGTTAAACTCAAAGATTTGTTCTCTTGAGCCGTCAAATTTTCCCTAAGCCCTAAATTTACAGATTACATCTGTATTCATCTGCTCCAAAAACCTTACCAAGTCCCCTCATGTCTGTGTTAGAGGGGAAGGTACCCAGCGTTCCTGCTTCCATCTCTAACACCTTAGGAAGGACTTCCACGAGAGTTTATTTATTTGATCTCAGTGCTGGGCTTTTAGGTGACAGGTAAAATGGCCTCTAGTTTCCCAGGCGGAGACTGAGTTCCTGGGTCACAGCTCTGGAGGTGGAGAAGTGTGCAGGAGTGTGTTATTGGGCAGATGATCTTGGGATGATACTTGAGGGGAAAATTGAAAGTAGGGCGGGCAGAGAGGGAGCTCTCTAAACACCTAAACAGAAGCTCAGCCTTCCTTGTGTTTGGGGGGGGGGACGACACTCAAACTCAGGTGGTCTTTCAAGTTGTCTTTGTTTGGCATGTGAAGGCCAAGCCTTCATGTTTTCTCATTAACCTGTGTTTGGACACAGCCGCTCTGGGAAGGAACATGGCCTCAGGGAAGGTAGTTCTCTTGTTGTCCCACATCCCCGAAGAGAGTTAAGAGTGTAATATAAACCGGGGGCATTAGGGGACCAGACTGGTACACGAAAGCCTGCCCCAAGAATGAGCAATAAGATTGCGTGTGGCCAAAGGAAAGACACCAAGGGAAGCAAGGCGAATTGGTGAGCAGGTGGAACATTCCGGTCGGGTCATCGGCTTCTGATGAGGCCTCCTTGACTGGAGTTTATAGATTGACTTGTTAAATAGGCAAAGTGCTTCGAAGGCCCCTGGAGATGCTCCATTCTAATGCATGGTAGGCCTCCTCCAGCCTAGCCCTAGCTTTTCTGTATGGATTGAATTCAATTATTAATCAGAGGCGATGGGTGATGCTGGCTAATGTGGCCCTAATGGCACAGGCTGGAGCGTCGCTCTCCTTTGTAATGTGTGTTCTGAACACAGACTCGGCTGGAGTGCAGGCAGCCTGCTCCTCCCCGAGTCTGGACACCTCTGTGGTGTAATGCTTTGAGGGCCCTGAGAAGTGCATGAAACCGCTGCCTGACTTAATGCATTTGTGCAACCTGAGCATTTCCTCTTAATGTGTCACAGGGATGATAGAGCGGTGCCTGGAAGGGAGCTGGTGGGAAGGAGTCTTTTAAAGCAGTCTCTCAGCCCTCTGGGCACTGTCGCCGAGCCCCTGAGTATTTTTGTGGTCCATTTCAGGCTACCCTCTGTGGAATTCATGCACCTGCATCCACGTTAAGAATGTCTGCTTGGCATGTGGCGCTCCACGTTAAGAATGTCTGCTTGGCATGTGGCGCAGAAACGACAAGAGTTACTTAGATTTTTTTTTCATCTGAAAACAGACCCCAGGGAACTAATTGTTCAGGTTGTTTTGCCCTCAGATCTAAAAGAACCCCCAGGACTGTGAGAAATGAGGACTCCTGGAACTCTTAGGCTTTAACCTGTTAGCAGAGAATTTGCATTTTGGGAAAGAGAGAGAGAGAGAGAGAGAGAGAGAGAGAGAGAGAGAGAGAGTCCAGCTTGTTGTATCAAACACAAGTAAGATTCGGAATAGACTTGAAAGGAATCATAGAATAAATGGGAATACGCAAATGTCTGTCATTGCATCTGTCACGTCACAGTTGTGCTGGGAATCTTAGCGCTTTAGTGCTTGACTTCTGGAATAAAATGCCAACTTCTAGCTTAGTAATATATCCTATTAGCTGAAGGGTCCTTGTGACGTCAGACTAGATTAGCCATTTTTAAGAGAAGCCATTTTCAGAGATGTCAGGATGCAATGGTGTCTTGATATTGGTGGGGTCATGGGGGCCATGCGGTAAGCAGAATCACGAAATCTCTGAAGAAGGGGAGGAGAGGTGGAGCAACCGCCTGACTTTTAATTTAAAAACAATTACTAGTCATCAGTGAAAAGATGTAGTTTCTTGTGGTTTTATTTCTGCCTCAGGCTCTTCTAGAAAAATGACTGCTGGGAAAGACTGAGTCAGAACAGAAGAGTTCATTTCTTTCTAGAAACTTCATCACAGTCTTTCTAGAAACATGAGGAGAAAGTTCCCCAAACTGATTGATTCTCTCCGGGCTCAAAACCCAAAGGACTCTAACCAAATAACATCATTACCATTGATGTGTGCATCTTCTGGTGAAGGAACAAACTGAACAGACACAAGGAAATGCAGGCTTAGCAAATAGGGACCTGAATGCCTGTCTAAGGCTCAGTGCAGAGGCAAGGCTC
This sequence comes from Microtus ochrogaster, assembly GCF_000317375.1. Lineage (NCBI taxonomy): Eukaryota > Metazoa > Chordata > Mammalia > Rodentia > Cricetidae > Microtus > Microtus ochrogaster. The sequence goes on along the minus strand of NW_004949099.1, from coordinate 39,631,373 downwards.
TGAGTTACCTGTTCTGGATCCCGTTGTGATTAATGTTGCCTCTGTGTGTGTGTAAGGGAGTGTGATTTATCATCATTTTTCCTTATGAAAAGGGCACAGGTTACTGTCCAGAGGGGGCTCTGTTCTGGGCTTCAACACCACAGAGCCTTACTCTTTCAATTTGTTATATCAAGCAACTTGGCTTCAATTTAGGCAGAATTTTGCTTCATTCACATTTACTAGAGAAATATATACAGTTTTCTCTCTCGGGTCACACAGAAACAAATCTTCAATATGAAGGCATGAGAAACAGTTGTTATCAATGGTTAAAAAAACCAACCTATAGTGCTGTCCAGGCTGGGTCAGTTTGGGAAGCATCCTTCCAGTCTAGAGTTGTAACAGACAATGCCAAGACTGGGAATATCATCTGTTTCCAGGCAACCAACATTTCCTGGGTACCAGCTCACAAAGAGGGAAGGTCAGGGGGGACATAGTTGTTACATTTTTGCTTTGAGTTTCTGTAGCCACAGGCAAGGGTATTTCCAGGCTCCCAATTCAGGGGACAGTTCAGGGGGAATGTTCACAGGAGTGTCTCTGTGGCCAGCAGTAGTATTCCCCCCTTAAGTTACAAAGAGTCTGAGCTCCCAAACCATTCATTGGGTTGCTAAGAGGGTACCCTTAGCCTTCATAATTGGTTCTTCTGGTAAATGTTGAGATGACTTCATTGCCATTGCATCATTGAACTCTTCATATCAAAAGAAGCTTAATGTGCTTTTTGATGTCATCTGCAAGCCACTGACCGCAGATAAGGTGCTGATAAAGTCTTGGCTGTGTGTCTTGGAACTATCAACTCTCAGAATTCACCTGAACCTTAAAAGTCCTCTTCTTTTTGTATCGGCTTACCTCAGCAGTGTCCCTGCCATGCCCCAACTTGCTCAGATGTGTTGCCTTGAGGGAGAATTTCAAATCCAGTTCCTTATCGTCACACCAATATATTATAAACTCGTTCATGCTACTGTCAAAGGGCAGAGCCTTTGCGAGTGTCTAACTGTTCGTGCAGCTCACTGATACAAGTCCAGGGAACTAGGAGAACTGATTCCGAACTAGAATTTAGTTGGCAAGATCTCATAAGTGAGGCATTGCCGAGAATGACAATGAAAGCCATGATTAACGTATTTTATTCTTAAGTTCTGGTTGAGTCAGCCTCTCCTGACTCAGTGTTTGTGTAGGGGATGTTAATAAAAGTCACAGACTTCCAAAGCGCGTTTGCTTGTACAAACAGAATGCTTAAAATTTGTTGAAAGCCACGTTTTTAATTAATGTGTGAAATCTTCTTTCAACAAGATTATACATTATGGTATATATATATTAAATAAAGACTATATATAATATATATCATATATATGCCAGGTCTGTGTATTATAATATAAATTGCCGAAAGTTTTCTCTAGTATATAAAATGCCATCTTATTACTGTAAGGAGCATTTGGGCATGAAGTAAGTAAACTAAGGCTTTGGCTAGCTAAACAACTGTGGTAGAAAAAGGATGATTTTGGAACCAGCATTCTCAGCTTTGAGTGTCATGATGATGCTTCTGAGTTAGGCAGAGTTGCGTTCAAACCCTTAGCTTGCTAAAGAGAGATGATAGAAAACCAGCCCGGCAAAGCGGCCACACTGAACTTCCCTTTCCACTGGCCAGCCAGCAACGCTTCCCAGTGTCTCCTCTCTGTTCAGTCTGCATCCACCCTAACCTCACAGAGCGACCGTGAAGCTCTGTCAGTGGCGTATCTGTTCCTAAGGCGTGATGCCTGTAGGTGCACAACCCTTTGCTGTTGCCTGGCCATCTCGTTTTATTTTCACTAAACATGTATTCGGTCTAAGGACCAGCTTAGACATCACTACCAGTACATCTCAACCCTTTTTTAAAAAGTGTATTTAGAGTAATTCTTTATACCTGCCACCTTCATTAGTCTGAGTTCCCCTGGAGAAGGGGGGTCGTGTTTAGCAAACAATGTCTGATAAGCACTGAATTAATGAGGAAAGAAAATGACATTTTGCTAAGTTGGATGCTGTGGTGAGGACTCAGGGAAATTCTGCAAGCAGGTAAGATTTTTAAGTGCTTATAATATATTATTTATACGACAGCTTTCTTCAAGGAGCTTAGTGTTCTAAAGTCTTCAGCTATATCTCCTCCCTCCAGATTAACCATTTGACTTTTGAAAATAGGGTAAATAGTTCTCCATCTGTTATTCCTGCGGGCAGGAAACAGACTCTTCTCCTTCACACGGCTCCTGGTGTCTTCCTGGGAATTTTTAGCTTTGATACAGTAAATTAAAAATCACACGGTGGAAAGGATGGCCACATGAAATGAGAAAGGGGAGCGGGAGAGCTTCCTGGGAAAGATGAAGTAGTCTCAGAGAAGGAAGAAGACTCCAGAATCAACACCACGTTGATGGCAGTTCAGGCTGGTAGCCAGAAGCCCCGTGTCTAGGTTACTATCCTTGGTGCACTGGGGGCTGTTTTTTATCCTCCTCTTCTTGTTAGAGTTCAGGAGTGGTGAAAAGATTTCCATTTAGGCATTCTTGGTATTTTTTTGTGGTTCATAAAAGCAGATTAATTATCTGTTAATACATCCATTGTGTAACCAGCCCGTACCAAAGAAAGAAAGAAAGGCAAGCACAAAAGATTATATCATAAGTTTTTATTTTATCATGTTTTCCTACAAAGAAATGGCTTCTAATGAAGACAGAATGTTCTGTGGAGTGGGTGGTACATGGGTTGAGCCCTGCCCTGCTTCTTGTAGCCGAGACGGGCTCCGTCACATCAGTCCTGTACGATCCTTTGGTCCTCGATGATGCTCACTGCAGTTCCCGATTTAGCATCCTCTAATGAACGTTCTGTTGGTGTTTTCCTTCTCCCACCTCGTCATTAATGAAGATGCTGAGCTGGGCCCATCATCAATCCACCAAGCACCCCAGCAAACACCTCCCACCTTTAGCTGCATATGCATTTCTCATTCCCCTTTGTTTACAATCCTCTCAACTGTTTCTAACCCATGTGTGGTGCTTACATCCCAGCCAACGCTCAGCCTTGCTCTAGGAGGGAAATAGAATCCTGCACACACTCTGCAGCTATCTTGTATTCAGTGGGAGAGCCTTGGTTTAGAGAGAGAAGGAGAGAGGAAGAGAAAGGGAGCAGCAATTTGGTGAGAAGTAAGGGGTTTGGTGTGGAAAGAATACAGATGTTCTAGGTTGGCTTTGCAATTTGGTGATGGTTTCTAGGGAAGCAGTGCCAAAGTTCATGCAGAAGCCAGATGCCCAGAAAGGACATCCATTTCATCTGTCAAGGAGATGCTAACCACTTTCGCCATCTCAGAATATATGAAGAAACGCTGACAGATGCCTGTGCATGCACTTGTGTGCGCGCGCACACGCACACACACACACACGCATACACACACGCGTGTGCACACACATTTTCTCGTGTTTTAGGAAGAGACTCAGAGCTAGCCCCTCTGTCTTAATTACTTTTATTGTCATTGTGACTTGATACCTGACAGAAACAAGGTAAGAAGAGAATGGTTTGTTTGGGATCGCAGTCTGATGGGACAGTCCATCATGGCACAGAAGACAAGGCGGCAGGAGTGAGATTTCTGGTCACATTGGATCCACAGGCGAGAAGCAGCAGTAAATGCTGATGCTCAGCTCTCTGTCTCCTTTCTATTCTGTCTGGGATGCCAGACAATGGATGGTGCCTCCTGTATTCAGGGTGGGTGGAAACACACACAAAGACTGGAGGGGGGGGCAGAGCTGCGTCTCCTATGTGATTCCAAACTCAGTCAAATTTCCACTTAAGATTAATCATCACTTTGACTCCCAAATGTTCAATGGGGAACCACATTCCCCTGGCCTCGTCTTCAAACTGGATATTTAATTGTATTGAATTCTGATATTCTATCTCTAGACTCTAGGAATGGAGAAACAAATCAGATATTCCCCTGTCCAAGGTCAGCCTGCTTTGTACTGTAAACACCACAGGGCCAGTGACCAGAGGCATGGGAAGGCAGGGGTCAGCTGATGGAGAGCTAGCTCATTCCAAAAGGAGGGTCTCGAGAGCCTCTAAGTGAGGGGGGACGTTGAGCTTGGGCCTTAAAGCATCCTTATTTACCCGATCTTGATTTAAAACTAGAATTAAAACCACAATTCTTGGGGTGAGGTGTCTGAAATCAAGACGCCCAGAAAGCTGTGATCTCCCTAAAGGCCCTGGAGAAGGATCTTCTGGTCACCCCTGTTTCTGGAGGTCGATGGTGACCCTTGGCATGTGCCTGCTTTGCTCCAGTCTCCACCCCCAGTGTTCATCACAGGGTCACCTTTCCTGGTGAAAGCTTGTGGGTCACTGGACCCAGCCCCTGTAACTCAGGAAGCCTCCTGCAGCTCATTATGACAGCTCATCCCTCGCTACTGCCATTGATTATTTGAGTGTGTCCATCCATTTCCTCCCTTCCGCTACAGCTGTCCAAACTGCACATTGCTGTTCAGGCACAGATAGACCCCACAGGCTAATGAGGCCTTTCGCTTACCCCTCTTGTGTCTTCCCTGTTCAGCTGGAGCAAATCTTAAGACTGATTGCAGCCACGTGTCTTTGTCCGCTAAACTCCCCAGATGCTAGGTTGGCCTCTTTTATATTGCTTAGTGCTTCCTACCTGTCTCCATATTTATCTCTCACACACTGTATGGTACTTACTGGCGGGTGTCACATTGCCTATACACGTGTGACCTTCTACAGAGCATGCGTGCTTACGACCGAATGCATGAGGAGATGGAAGGCTACAGGGACAAAGGAACTGCTGAACCAATGAGTAGGTGGCCGGCGCCTAATAGTTTCTTGAACTCAGCACCAAGGAAAGCATTATAGTTTTTTTTTTCTTTCTGAAATTGTCCTTTCATACTTCTGCTTTAAAATGGCAACAGATAAATAGAGGAAGAGGAGGGTAGAGAATATCAGTTTTAATTATGAAACCGTATATTTTGATGTTTATCATTTTGTATAGACTCCATTATCTGACTTTTTCGCTCTTTTTTCCCCATCATGGTTGGCAGTCAAGGGCTATTTGCCCCTCTCTTTTGGTGAGAGGGCTGGATGGAGTGGCACGTAGCTGGCCTAATATGCTCAGAACCCCGAGTTCTACCTGCCTTGGTGTGCAGCACTTAACACCACTCAGCTAAGGCCTGCAAGTTTACAACTACCCCTTCTTAATCTTTCTGCAGACTTCTGTGTTTACTCCGTCTACCTCCCTCCGAGTCATTCTTACGTCTTAGCTTGCTGGTATCACTTACATGTTGTTGGAGTTTGCATACAAAATAGTTACATTCAAAGGCTCATGTCTCAGGAGTTTGGTCTCAGCTGCTGGTGCTAGTTGGGGGAGTTCTGGAGACTTTAAGGGGCTAGCCAGAGGAAGTAGGTCCTTGAAGGTATGTCCTTAGGGATATTTGGCCCCTGGACACCTCTTGCTTCATCCTCTACTTCCTGCTCACTTGAGCATCTTCTTCTGCCATGTGGTCCCACTGCCATGACGTTCTCGCAATAGCACAGGCAGTGGCCATGGCTGGAGCCCTAGGAAACGGTTAGCCTAGACAAAGTTCATTTCTTCAGTTGTATGTGTAAGATATTTGGTCACAGTCGTGAGAAAAGTAGCAAACACACACATGCGCGCGTGTACCTGTATGCACACACACACACACACACACACACACACACACACACACACACACACACACCATGTTGCTTAAAATTGTATTTCCATGTTCTTAATTTAAGAGAATAGTTGGCACGGGCAACGTGAAATATAATCCTTTCTCCTTTTCACTTGAGAATGAAAATATCAGGAGAGAAGTAGACTCTTACATACATAGGCAGGGCATACGCGGAAAGAGCAGCTACTATGGGACAGCTCTGTGGGAGCATCCAGGTTCTAGTCCAGCTACGTCGTTCATAGGCAGTGTGACCCTGGGCCTCAGTGTCTCTGGTCTCTAGGTATCCATGTCACTGTAAGTGTGCCAGACAGCAAGATACTTCTCGTGAGGAGTCACCATTTTAATTTTTCAGCACTGATTTGTTATCTTCAAGCGCAGCTGGCTATATATTATCATGAGACATTACTTCACCTCATGATTCTTGCTTCCCAAAACTCCCCATGCTTTCTTCTGATTGAATGAGAGGAAGGAAGGCAGGAAATGGAATCAAATATTACTTCTATATATATAGATATAAATATATTTTAAAAAATGCATGCAGGGGGGAGATTGGAGTAGGGTTCTTAACCAAATCTTTTCAGTTCTTTGTGGATTGGGTTTAATTTTTTTTTTTTAAAAAACACACTGTCCCATGAGTCCAAAGAAGTAGAATTGACAGTTTCTTTTAGCAGTGAGGATCTGGACGTTTAGTGATTCCTAGCAAAATGACTTCTGCTGGCATTTGTAAAGAAGGGGATGATGCAGCGACAGGCTGACTAAGCTGAACCCAGGGAGCTACATTTATTCGCTTATTAATTATTCATGCTTGGAATTCTCCAAGAGGTAATATGGAGAGGTATATAATAAAAAAAAACCTCTATTTCCAAAGGACTTTACAACTCAAGATAAAGGAGCTGTGGAATGAGGGCTGAAGAGGTCTTCCTTTTGGTTGAGTACATATTTTATTTTTAATATGCCTGTCATACATGAAGAGGAAGGGATCACAGCTCACATGGCTTTTACCAGCTAGTGGCACAAGCCTGCTGTAACTTCAGAGGAAACAATCTCACATAGTCCCTTATATCAAACCTTAGGAGAAATTTAATATCTCATTTTCATGTTACTTGACTTTGTTTTAGTACTTTGACAGTACTTTTAAAATGACATACGATGTTTACTTCATAAAACCATATTTTACATTGCCCTTAAGAGCACAGCTGCAGGCCTGCCCGACTGGAAGTGTTGGACTTGGGTTGCATTAAGTAGTTCAAGGACACAGGCGTTTGTTTTCATGTGGTGATTTTGATAATTTGACTGACTGCAGAGATAGGGCTTAGTAAACCAGAAGATCAAATTGTGATCATGTTTCTTATGATATCTGCTTTGAAGATTAATGGTCACCTGCAGGCTTTTGATGGTTGCCAGACATACAGAAGTCCACCTGTCCATGGAAAAAGGCACCATATGCTTAAGCTATAGGGCAGGCTTCTGGCAAAGTCAACATTGTGTCATGCAATCATTTTTCTATTATATTCTTGCCCTATAAAAAAAATCTATTCTGTGAAAGACTGAGCAAGCTGCTGAGTATTTCAGGTCACGTTAGCTTTTTATTTTAAAGTTAAGAACCGTTATGAAGGAAGAAGAATTTTCCACATAGCAGGCCTATGACATTTGGTGAGATTGTCTTGAGGACGAAAGTTGGTTCTTTCATATACTTTTATTTTGTACCTATGAGTGTTTGCCTGCATGTAGGTATGTGCCCCATGTGTGCAGTACCCACAAAGACCAGAAGAGGGCATTGAACCTCCTTGAAATGGAGTTACAGGCAATTGTGAGTTGCCATGTGGGTGCTGGGAATTGAAACTGAACCCTCTAGAAGAGCAGTCCGCACTTTTAATCATCTCTCTAGTCTGGAAAGTTCATTCTTGAAGCTCCTGGAGAGAACAATGGGGCAGCATTTCACAGACCCACAGAACAAGGGAGCTCTCTGCTTTGCTTATGGCATATCGATAGACTTTCAGGAGTTGCTAATAGAATGTCAGGCACGCTGAACATGTGGTATCGCAGATGAAGTCGTCATTGTAAGAAATGATCAAATTTTGATTCATATGTTTAATATACAATAGACAGTGACTAATGTCATAAGGATTTGTTGAAATGATAAGATGGTTTGTAACTTATACTAGCAGTCTTGGAAGAGATAAAACATTATTTGGTGCTGTTTTCTATTGTTAGAGCCAAGTTTGAGATCTAAGCCCCTTTATTTTAGAGAATATTTTTAGAAGGTAGCTGTTCTAGTTTGCTTTCTGTTGTTCCAGTAAAACATTGATCAAAAACAATTTGAAGGAGGCTTTTTTTTTTTTTTTTTTTGGTTACCAACTATAGTCCACCATGAAGCTAGGCAGGAACCCTGAAGCAGAAACTCAAACAGATGCCCTGGAGGAACACTGCTTACTGTGCTTACTGACTATCTTCCTCTGAGTTGCTCAGCTTGCCTTCTTCTAAAGCCCAGGACCAGCTGCCTCTGAATAGCACTGCCTGTGATGGTCTGGGCCCCTTCCCATCGATCACAGATCAAGAACATTCCCCACAGACGTGGCCACATGCCAATCTGATGGAAGCAGTTCCTCAGCTGAGGTTCCGTCTTCCCAGCCATACCAAGTTGACCATTCAAATCAGCCATCATAGTGAAGAATCTGAACACAGCCCTAAGATAAATAGGAACCCACAAAACTGTTTATTACCTAGGCTCTGCCAAAGTGAGTTTCAGGACACTCATGGACTTGATATTTAGAAAGAATGTTCTCTTTTCTACTCTATAAACAGAGCCCACCTAGCCTGTGAGTGACCCCTTACCTTCATCACATGCCCAGTATCACACTGAAGTCTCCCATAGAGAGAACCAATTATCTTTTCTGAAATGTTGCAAGCCAAGGTCAATTCTTTGATACTTTTATAGTCCCATTATATGATATGCTGAGGCATAAATAGCAGGAGTTTGAGGCTAGCCTAGGCTACATGGCCAGCTTAGGGGATAGTCTCAATTTTTTTTATAACCTTTAAATTAAGAAGTCATAAACAAAGCAATGCTTGCCATTCTGTCTCTCAATTGTTCCATTTCCCTACTACATATGTCCTTTTGGTCACTTATTTATTTAATTCTGCAGGGCTGAGAAGTGAGCCCAAGACCTTGCACATGTTGGTTATAAATAACCAGCAAAGGTTATTTATATCTTTTGCTCCTGTAGAGCCTGTCTTTTTATGTGTTTATTAAAAATTTCCACCTCCTCCCATTTCCCTCCAACTCCCCCCACTCTCTCTCCCCCTCCCTCTCCAGTCCTAAGAGCAGTCAGGGTTTCCTGCCCTGTGGGAAGTCCAAGGTCTTCCCCCCTCCATCCAGGTCTAGGAAGGTGAGCATCCAAACAGACTAGTCTCCCACAAGCCAGTCCATGCAGTAGAATCAAAATTTAGTGCCATTGTCCTTGGCTCCTCAGTCAGCCCTCATTGTCAGCCACATTCAGAGAGTCCAGTTTGATCACATGCTCCATCAGACCCAGTCCAGCTGGCCTTGATGAGCTCCCATTAGATCAGTTCCATTGTCTCAGTGGGTGTATGCACCCTTCGCGGTCCTGACTTCCTTGCTCATGTTCTCCCTCCTTCTGCTCCTCATTTGGACCTTGGGAGCTCAGTCCAGTGTAGAGCCTGTCTTTTATTCCACTAAAGTGACCAGTAGCATGAAGTTAGTAGCTTGGCGCTGGACACAGTGGGAGCATTTACACCATGGAAACTGGATCATGCTACAGATTTTCTCTATTTATGGAGGAGCCCATTGTGAGACATTTCCCAACACTACTGTGCCCGCCCTCCACCACGGCGTTTTTGGTGTCATTTCTTGAAAAGGAAAAACCGAGGTGACAAAAACTTAAGCAATTAGCCTAAGTCCACGATAGCTAATTAGGCAATTGACTTAGATCTTATGATACTTCCTATATTGTCCCTTTCTGTGATGGGAATATATCCCCACTGAGGACACAGGGTTCATGTGCACATGGTATGATAGGCTGTAGTAGATGATGTTAACTGTCTATTGGAGGCACCATAATATTTGCCTTATAAACACTGATGTCCCTGCTGTGTTAGACTTGAACTTTAGCCCTAAGAACACAGATGGGAGGAGACCCAGACAAATCAACTGGGTTCCATTATTTCAAGGTAAGTGCTTCAATCAGAAAAACACAAGGTACAGAACGGAGACACCCAAGACTGAAGATCCAGGAAGTCAACCTGGAAGAAGTGGCTTCTAACCCTAGGTGGGAGGGTTAAGTAAGCCTTAGCCAAGCCAACATGACAATGGCACGCACTGAGGTGTGATGGAGAGACGGGTAATAAGAACTCTCAGCACTGGGAGGGTCAAATGTACATGGAGCATGAAGACCAGCACAGGAGCCAAGACGGCAGGTATGCTGGAAGGGTCACTTTCCCATTGAGAGTTCATCTGATTACTCTTTGAGAAACAAGCAGAGGAGTGGGGCTAAAGGTGGAGCTGCCACCCAGGGGGCTAGAGCAGGACATCCCAGCCACGGAGGAGTTTATTAGATGGACTGTTTCTCCAGGGACACTGCTGAAGGCAGCTGTCTCCAGAGTGAAGAGCACAGAAGAGCAGGATGGTGCCAGCAAGATGGCCTCCTTTGCAACCACGCCTGACTACCTGAGATCCATTCCCAGCACTGCATGAAGGAAGGAGAAAACTGTCACGAGCTGTTCCCTAGCCTTCATATTATAAGTGGCACTGCTCGCATGTGGGTTCACACAATACATCAATGTAAGCTAAGATAGAAGAAGACCCAAGGTGGGGCCAGGCAGACAGAGAACGTATGTGATTATACATTATATGAGGCTGGGAGGAGGCGCTTACCTTTACCACCCCCGGGAAGAGCATTTGGATTTTGCTTTCCTGCTTATGATGACCTTCGTAGCCTTTTGATGATTAGTCAGCATCCGATCCCTTGCTGAGACATATAAGTTACCTCCATCAGCTAATCACAGTGCCCTCCTAAAACCAGACGTGAGTTCCAGAGTGTTCTGGCCAGTGTTGCCTTCTTTTGGCAAATGTTCATTTCCTTAGCTTGTTGTTGATTTCATTGTTGACCCTCTGAAAACTTGGTCCGCTCTTGTTAGTTTCTGATAATGTGTTACTTGCTGTCCTTTACGAAGAGAGAAGGGTTGCTTTGGCTCACAGTTTGGGAGAATTGCATCCATGACCAATTGACCCCTTGATGGCAAGCCAGTGTATCATTGAGGGAGCTCACAAAGAAGCAAAACCCCATGCCTAACGGCCTGGGAGAGAGAGGAGGCTGGGGTCTCATAGCCTTGTTCAAGGGCTTGATGGCTTCCCACACCTCAGCAGGCCATGTCTCTTGAGCTACCACCACCTTCCAGGAGTGCTGCCTGGACACCAAGCTTCTGAGCCTTTGGAAGACATTCCAGAGTACAGTCCATACGCTGCTCACAGGTGGATCCCCCCAGTCTGGTTCACAGTAGACACGCAGCTTTTGTGGCAGGACTGATTGATGCCATACTCTGTCACAATTAGATAAGAACAACTCTCAGACTTGGAGCTCAGAGACAGGCTGTGTTGTTGTCGTTTTTTTTTTTTTTTCTACAAGGGCATCTGAAAAACAAGTGTCTCACTGGAGAATTAAGGAAACGAAGCTGCTCGGCAAGCCAAGGCAACCCTGAGAGTCTTTCTATGCACTCTCGACCACCCAGCCTCTCTCCCCACCCTTCCCAGTGTAATCCCTCTTCTCCTGTCTCTGTTTCTAAATGGAGGCATGCAGTGTTCACACACAATTACACCATGCCTGCCTCCACGTCTAAAGTGACACCTAGACTAACCCTTCACAGTGACCCTCAGCGCGTCTCCCAAGCCTCCACCTTCAGCTGTGAGTGGAGCCCTCTGCATGCTGGGCTCTCCACACCTCCCTGGTGCTCAGCCTGTGCTTAGAACCCCCTTGCCACCCACACTATGCGTTCTTGGTTGACCTTCTTTCTCTGGCTAGTTCTTAGCTCTCTTTGATGACCCTACTCAAAAAATTCCTTGCTTCCAAGAAGATCCTTTCCACTGATCTGGCCGGACCTTGTGGACTAACCCCTGTCTGAAATAGCCCTGAATACATTGTCAGGTCAGTAATCTGTTTACATGCCAGATTTACTTCTAAGTCATGGAGTCCCTTTTGGAGTTGCCAACGAGCGCCTGGCACACCAAAAATGTTAAATAGCAAGTATAGAATGAATAAATGAATTAGGAAGGCACTTCCTGGTGGGTCCTGGGAAATTGCTCTGCTTCAGGAATGCATCCCTGTATCCCCCTCCTCTAGCAGAGTCATGTGATCACCTCCTCAGTTCATCTTAGCAGGGTCCTGATACTCTAGCGCTTGCACGGCCTGTCGTACCGCTGTGCCATGTGCATCTGAGTACTTCCCTAAGCACACACTCAACTGCTATTGCAACATGAAGCTGCTTTTGTTACACTCCTCTATAATTAGACTCTCTATATAATGGGGCTTGCTAAATCGAGAACAGCTAGCGCTTGTGTGGGGGCAGGCAATAAGACTGATAGATTATATTCAGCTCCAAATTTCAATCACTCGTGAGATCTGTTACAGACATGGCAGATGGTGGCTGACTCTAAAAAGGCTCATAGAAAGGAGCCAGGGTGCTCTGCCGAGAAGGCAAAACACAGCAACGCTGCATGCGGTGGTCAGAGACAGGCGAGGGAGACACACTCATCCCACAGCTGAACGCTGCACGCGGTGGTCAAAGACAAATGAAGGAGACACACTCATTCCACAAGTATTTATCCACTGGCTGAGGCTCTCTTTTGGAGACATGCTGGAGGGCACAAAACAAAATTCTCTTTCTCCTCTCTTAGAAGAGGACAACAATATCAGTAAGTAAGTGAATGATCTAGAACAGGGTTCTCAAACTGTGGGCCGCAGCCCCTTTGGGTGTCACGTATCAGATAGCCTGTATCGGAATCTACACGATACGTTATGAGTCATAACAGTGGCAAAATTACAGTTATGAAAATAATTTTATGGTTGGGGGGGTCACCACAACAGGAGGAACTGTATTAAGGGGACACAACATTAGCAAGGTTGGGAAGCCCTGGTCTAGAATTTATGATGTGCCAAGTGTTAAGAGAATAGGAAAGGAGGGGAGGAAGAGAACTCCCTTGTGGGGGGAGGGGTTGTCTTGTTTTCAGTGGAAAAGATAGGAAAAGCAGTGTAGAGATGGCGAAGACGAGGAGCACATGTCAGTGAAGACAGAACCGTGAGGTGCCTGTGGGGTTTGCATTCCCAGCACAGGGTCTTCCAGAGCAAAAGGCCTGTGCGGGTGGGTATCTAGCATGCTGGGGCAACAGCAAGGTCAGTCTTAAAGGAACAAGCCAGACGATAGTGGGCATATAAGTCCTTTTAATATTTTCACATCTACATGGAGTAAGGCGTGAAAATAGCTGGAGTTTAGAAGGCCAGAAATCCCATATGCCTTCAACAAAGGCAAATGGATCTGCTGGGCCTGGCAACCAAGGAGATGAACTGGGCTTCCTAGGTGAAGTCAACACAGACAAAGACTGATGCTCAGAGTTCGCATTGCTTTCTTCTCCCTGGTCACTCATCACCCAAAGCCTTGTGGCCGCCACAGAGAATACATGGCAAGCCAGGAGTGTGAAAGCCTTCACTTCTACACAGTCGGCAGGACAGACAGACCCCCAGGAATGCCATCCTCTGTTGTGAGGACGGGTAGAACGCGGCATGAGTGGATGACGGGTGGCCCCTACCTCATCTGAGAGCACACAGGCTCCTCTTCCAGAGGACCGAAAGGCAAAGCTGAATCTGATGACTGAGAGGAGGCCGTGTGCGTCAGAGAGAAACGCAGAGCCTCTGAGGCTGACCAAGCAGCGAGTCGGAAGGCTCTAAGGCCGGGGCGGTATTGTACTTCTTGGCCCTAGACATAGGGTAAAGAACCAGTGTCGTCAGTGTGAAGAGAGCACAGGGCATGGGAGCAGGTGAGGGCAGCGGCATGAGGGCGAGCTGGAGGGGTAGGTGGGGGCGAGATGAGGAGGGCCTCTCTAGGACTTCATTCTGGGGCAATACAATGATCCTGGTATTGGTTTTGGAAAGATCATTGATTCTGGCTGCAGAGTGATGGATAGATGTCAGGGGGAGACAGATGCCGTGATTAATGGGTCCTTCCTGGTAAGATGGGATGGAGGCTGTATGGATGTGGGGGAAGAGAAGCAGGCAGATCAGGTACACACTGAGAGGAGCAATGAACCAAATTTGTGGACTGATTGAATTTGTCAAGGGTGGTGTGTGTGTGCGCACGTGAGCATGCATGCACACCAATAACTCCCAGTTTCTTACCTGGGGGTTGAATTCTGACAAGGAAGGAAAGGAGGATGAGCAGGTTTGGTGAGGAGAGGCAGGAGGTTGACTGTTGGAGGTTGTGAATAACAAGGCGACATGTTGAACCCGCAGCTGTCTAGATGGTGCGGGGGATCGCATACCGGAAACATGCTTTCTCTCCTTTGCTCATGGAGAACTCTAGCAGCCTTGAATGTGGGGATGAGAAGGACCGCCCATGTCATGGCTTTAGAGTTGTCCACAGGAAGCCAGGAGAATAGTGTGCCTTTGAAATCAAAAATCAGAAGGAGTAGCGTTGATTCACATCTACTGCTCTCCACCCTGGGTCTTTGAACTTGGCTCTTTAGCCTCAAACTTGCCTAGTTCTTTGCCCACACACATGCAAACAACTTGCTCACAGGCAAACATGGGGAGAGAGAGAGATTGCTTTAGGCCTATTCTACCATGTTTGGAGAGTTTAAGAATGTGAGAATATGTAGTGCCTATGACTACCCAGGGAAGTAGAAATCCCCATTTTATTTAGCAAGGGGCATATTGGTGCAAGCTATGTGAGCGGTCATGTAAGCACAAGGCATGCTGTGGCCCAGCGGTCCCCCGCTGTGTACTGGGCAGAAGAGCTGGCATAGGGCTACCTGGAGATAAGTGAGGATTTAGCAGCTGGTAGCGGGACATAATCTGAGCGATGTCACTAAGGGATGGCCAAGTCACATATGCACAGGTGCATGAAACCACAGTCAGTTCCAGTGAGTAATAACGTGTGCATTCCTTATTACACACTATTAATTAAAGTAAACACATGCACAGTAATCTGGTCACCATCCATCCCTCAATGCTACATTTATTTAAGCAAGTTGGTCCATCATGTTAGATTGACTTCCAGAAAGGGACTCGAAAGAAGGAAATTGGGAGGGGTAGGGAGAGGTTTGGTTAGAGGTGAAGAAGGAAGGAGATGACCTGGAGGCTGAGAGCTGAAGAAACATAGAGAGGCAAGGCACAAAATCAAGACCAGATGCTTCCCATTTGTTTCTGGTCCCTAACACTTCACCCAGGACTACTTTTTAAGTCTTATCTTCGTCTCCTGTGAACGAGGACCATAACACCTCAGATGGAAGGGGGTTGGCATCACCCGATGAACTTCGCCAACAGTGTGCTGGCACACACCACACACAGGTACAGGCAGTTTTCTCCGTCCCATCCTCATGTGCTCCCTCCAAAGCTTGGCTTCCTTTAGGCCCATATGCCTCCCCAGAGGCCACTCTGGTGTCACCGCCCTCAGGGGGCTCTGCTTGCTGACACTCAGGGCCACTTTTGAAAGACACAGGCTGTCCTCAGCTGGACACTAGGACAGCAGCCTTGTGAGCTCCACATTCCTTCAGTCCAGGGAGAGTAAGGTGGTGCGGCCTTTCCTGGGTTCCTGGGAGGTGACATGGCTGCTTGCAGCCAAAAGCTTCGGTGTCATAGCCTGGATTCCCCTCCAGCGAGAGGCCTGCCTACTCTCCCATCAGGCCTGCTTTACTGTGCTGCCATTGCTCAGCTGGCCTGAGATTGCCCCAAGAGCTTTCCAAAGAGGCTTTTGTTCCTCACTTTTCACCCAAGCTTTGAGAAACTCCCACCAGAAATGCAGAGTCTAAACTGTCTAAAGACTCCCAGCATCCTCAGGGTGAAGCACCAGTGCTACCATTATCTTTTATCTTAGCCAAGTAGGTGAGGCTGGATCTCAAACCAATTTCAAAATCATTCATATCACTGATAACACGAGGCGAGTAAAATTGCTGCTCGTTCTTGCCAGCATTCAGTCTTTTTATTTTAAAAAAGGGAATTTAAAAATTCTATTTTGTGTGTATGAGACCTGCATTTATAGCGTATGTGTGCCCATGGAGATCAGAGAAGGGTGCCTGATCCCTCAGAACTGGAGTCATAGACGTTGTGACTGTTCAATATTTTTCCTTAAACGACCACCCTCTCCGCCAACGCGATAATCCCAATCAGACCAAATCAGACTGAATTAAAAGATATGTAGATTTAATGGCTGCTAACACTCCCAGGTGACCACCTCCCGCCCCTGGGAAAACATGGAGAGGGGTCCAGAGAACCAAAAGACCATGGAAAACCTGGAGACCACTTGTTCATTCTCTGGGGGGCAGTTTAAATAGTGGGAGTGGTCTTGACCTTCTCTGGGGAGGGGTCACCATTTGGCAGGCTTTCTTGACCCTCCCTGGGAAGGGGTCACCCTTTGGTGGACTTTCTTGGAGATGGAGTTTGGACTGAGGTAACTCCCAGGGGAGAAAGCTTATGCCAGGAGCTGGGGTGAAGCCCTGAGCTAAACATTCTAGGTTTTTTGAATAAGGATGTTAGGGGCTGAGGTAATGATTTAGCTAAACACTTTTTAGACTCCTTGTTTATATGGATGCCAGGGGGCTGGGGTAAAGCCAAGCATTGTAGACTCTTTGCATAAAGGGATGTCAGCTCAAGTCTGGCTACTTCCTGTGGGCATGGGGTGACGTGGGAGAGGGGAGAGTTGGGAGTTGGTGGGCTCACACTCAGCGAGAGGTGTGGCTGGAGCTGTATCTGGTTTACTATCATCCTGGAGACCTCAGGCAGCTGTTCCTTGAGGGTGATGAGAAGGCAGGTAGCTAGGAGACAAAAAAACAAATTGTTATTATTGGCCCTATGAATGAGGCTAGCCATGGGAAGGGTCATTAACTGTCAGACAGAATGGGACAGAGAAGTGCCCTAGTTGTACAGGAGAGACTTGGGTGTATAAGTGAGACATGAGAGCAGATAAAACCAGATTTTAGTTGGTAGGTGTCCTTGATCCAGGAGAGTTGGTACCAATGGTGAGGGCCCAGGAGCTGGTGTAGGTGTTGGCATTGTATGGAGGGCCCTTTGTAAGTTGGTCTTGGCCCAGACAGCAGGAGTGACCTGTAAAATATGTTTAAAAATGGGTGGGGTTAAAATATGCTCTGCAGACTTAGTTTTTACCAGACCAGATTTCTTGATAAAACAGCAGAACTTCTCTAGGAACCTGTATGTATCTGTAAGACAGCTAAAACAAAAACATTTTAGAAAACAAAGGAAATTGGAAACTCTGGATCTCTTAAAATACACCTAAAACCTGTTGGTGAGCCACCATGTGGGTGTTGGGGGTTGAACCCAGGTCCTCTACAAGAGTAATACATGTTCTTAACCTCTGAGCCATCTCTCCAGTCCTGTTTCCTCTTCTTTCTTTCTTTCTTTCTTTCTTTCTTTCTTTCTTTCTTTCTTCCTTCCTTCCTTCCTTCCTTTTTCTTTCTTTCTTTCTTTCTTTCTTTCTTTCTTTCTTTCTTTCTTCCTTCCTTCCTTCCTTCCTTCCTTCCTTCCTTCCTTCCTTTCTTTCTTTCTTTCTTTCTTTCTTTCTTTCTTTCTT
>NW_004949099.1:39608735-39613730 GCF_000317375.1 Microtus ochrogaster | reverse complement strand
TCTTTCTTTCTTCCTTCCTTCCTTCCTTCCTTCCTTCCTTCCTTCCTTCCTTTCTTTCTTTCTTTCTTTCTTTCTTTCTTTCTTTCTTTCTTTCATAGAAAAGACACAAGGCTGGAGAGATAGCTCAGAGGTTAAGAGCACTGGCTGCTCTTTCAAAAGATCCAGATTTGATTCCCAAAACATATATGGTAGCTCACAACCTTCTGTAACTCCATTTTCAGGGGGCCTGCGATTTCCCCAAGCACCAGGCCCACACATACACACAGAGGCAGGCAGCCTTAGCCATTTTTCTATTGCTGTGAGGCGACATCATGACCAAGACCACTCTTAATTAAAATAACGACAATAATAATAATGTATCCTAGAGCATCTAGCCCAGCGGTTCTCAATTTTTGGGTCATGACCCCCACTGGGAGGGTCAAAAGATCCTTTCGCAGAGGTTGCCTAGGACCATCAGAAAATACAGATATTTACATTACAATTCATAACAGTAACAAAACCACAGAAAACACAGATACTTACATTACAATTCATAACAGTAACAAAACCACAGAAAACACAGATATTTACATTACAATTCATAACAGTAACAAAACCACAGAAAACACAGATATTTACATTACAATTCATAACAGTAACAAAACCACAGAAAACACAGATATTTACATGACAATTCATAACAGTAACAAAACCACAGTTACAAAGTTGCAATGAAAATAATTTTATGGTTGAAGTCAGCACAACATGAAGAGCTGTATTAAAGGGTCACAGCATTAGGAAGGTTGAGAACCACTAGGCTAGACCTTCTTTCCTTACTAATAATGTTCCCTTTTATGGAGAAGGAAAACTGTGTTTCTTCTAGTTGGCCTTTGCCTGTTTGTTTGATTGGCAGATGTGTGTTCTTTACTTGCTCCGCCTATAACTTCTACACAGGGGGCCTTGGTGTGGCTGGAATGAGTGGAGGGACAAAAGGCGCTCGACCTTAGTTGCCTGGTCACCCTTGCGGAAATGTGACCTGCTGTTTCGTGCCTTCTGATGAACTTTCCCTACGCACCTGAGGCTCCACAGGGAGAGGCGAATGTCTGTGCAGTCTAGACTGTTTGGGTGGCAGTCTCTCAGAGGGCATCTGCCATTTTCTCTGACCTGAGAGGGCTGGGAAGGGTGGGGCTGGGAACCAGAAGCAACAGGAGAAGGCTGAGGCTTCTGCACCCCTTCTCCACTCATCTGCTCAGGGCTCACAGGTAGGGAGTGTTTTGGGGTCCTCAGGAACTCGAGGTCATACCCATAGAGTAACTGTCACTCAGCCATCACTGTATATGTAAAAAAAAAAAAAAAAAAAAAAAAAGAGTACAGATAGGGTTGGACCAGAAAATAAGAACTAGGATCTCCAGAACATTCTGGAAGCTGAAGGTAAATCACAGGGAGCCAAGCTCCATAACTATGCTTCCCCATACCCAGCCCCCACACAGGTGATCATTGATTTACGTGTAGATTTTTCACCAGCCATCGATTCTTTTTAGTATTTCTGCATCCTAAGCTCTTTAGCCGAGAGTTTTTCATCCTCCGTAATCAGAACACTCCCCTGTCCTGATTCCACCTGAGTCTTTTGGGACAGCTTCTCCGGGCTCAGTGTAGAGATGGCAGGAAGGAGACAGCAGGGAATCTTGGCACAGCCTGGCTGCCCCAGCTTTGGATGGTGGAATGGCCTCTTCTTCCTCTTTAAATTAAGAATCAATAATAGCCTCTGAAACCGAGGTTGGGCATCCAGAGTTAGCCCATAAGTCCAGGATCCTGGGCATCCTTGGTCTCCACAGGGTCCTCAGCAACTTGTTGGGTCAGCTTCCTGACACTGGTCCTCAGTGTGCTACTAGAAGCCTTTCCAACCGGATGGGCCACTTCCTGCTTCCTGGGCACCCTATGCTGTGAGAAGTTTGGTGAACCTGCCCATTTTGGTTGATCGTTTGTGTACCCCTTTCAGGGGGACCCCTCAGACCAACAGCAGGCATGATCCTGCCTTGCCCTCCTTGTAACTCCTGCAAGTACAATCTTCCCCTTTCTGTCTCAACTGTGCTAACCTAGGATTCACTTCTTCTAAGCGCTGTTTATGTCTGATGCCATAGCAAGGGACCACACTGCTGAGGGTAAACACGATGTAGCATTGTGTAACAATTAATCAGGGCACTTAGCACATCCATTGCCTAAAATCGTCACCATTTCTTTGGGGCAAGAACATCCAAAACCCTTTCTCCTAGCTGTCTTGAATGAACAGTGTTTTGTTAGTCCTTTTCTAACAGAGGCTCCTGGGTCTTACCTTGTGGAACTTTACCTTCATCTGCTGGCCTCCAGCTTTCTGCTCACCCTTTCAGCCCAGACTGCTCTATGCTTCTATGCCATCGATTCAGAATCCTTGAGGAAGACCATGTGATTTGCCCTTAGATTGCACGTCAGGAAGGTCCTATGGCGTCTAACTTTTAGATTGCACGTGGGGAAGGTCCTATGGTGTTTAACGTTTAGATTGCACATCAGGAAAGTCTGGTGGTGTCTAATTTTCTGAATCTGGGCTAGCTTCACTTCACAGAAGGGCCTCCAGGTTCATTCTTGCTACCACAAGTTATGGAATTTGACTTTAAAAAAATCACTGCCTGGTGTAGAGGTGTATATCTTTAATCCCAGCACTTGAGAGGTGGAGACAAGCGGATCTCTGTGAATTCGAGGCCAGCCTGGTCTACAGAGTGAGAGTTCCAGGACAGCAGAACTACGTGGTGAGACCCTATCTTTAAAAAAAAATCCTGAATGTTTACACAGATGAGTATATGCTGAGGCTGTGTGGGACATGGGGCTTAGGAGTACAGGTGCTTTGTCATTCTTTTGTTTGTGGTGATTATTTTTGTTGTTGTTGTTTGCTTGCTTGCTTGTTTTTTAAGACAAGGTTTCTCTGTGTAGCCCTGGTTGTTCTGGAACTGGTTTTGTAGACCAGGTTGCCCTCAAACTCAGAGATCCATCTGCTTCTGCCTTCTGAGTGCTGGGATTAAAGGTGTGGGCCACCACCCAGCTGAAAGGAGGGTTAGGAACATGAAACATGAAGAACAGTGCAGTAGAGGGCAGGGTACATGGATAGTGACACTGAGTGATGGAGGCATTGCTCCCTGGGATGTCCCCTCATCTAAGAAGTGAGACATTCCAGGGGATAGTGACACTGAGTGATGGAGGCATGGCTCCCTGGGATGTCCCCTCATCTGAGAAGTGAGACATTCCACGGGTGTCCTCAGACATTCCAGATCTGCTCATTTCTGTGGAGCACAAGAATAAGGGTCGGCTTTATAAAAGAGTAGCTTTTATAAAGAGCGATAGAGAATTCCAGAAAATCGTCAAATGTGGGTGGGAGTTAAAGGGGCAGGGACTTCCTTTTCCTTCCTTCCTTGCTTGGCATTGAGAAAAATACTGTGACTGTGTGGTTGGCTGGGAACTGCAGAGACAGTTTGAGGGGTTTTAAGAACAATAGGTCTTATTTTCATAGGAAGACAAGCTAAAACCTGAAAACATCACTCAAATGTGATTCGCTCACCCTCCGAGAGCCAAATTATATTATTTCATTTATATAAATATCAGATTACATTGTTGTCCTTAAAAATGAAGTCCAGAAGGAATTTACATGTTTATTGTGCTTATGCACTGGGGTTAAAAGTAAGCTGGTAATTTGGAGAAATTTGGAGAACAACAGAGAAAGGAGAGAGAGAGAGAGAGAGAGAGAGAGAGAGAGAGAGAGAGAGAGAAATAGGGAGACACAGACAGACAGATAGATAAGCAGAGAGACATACAGAGGGACACACACACAGAGAAAGGCAGGCAGATACAGGAAGACACACACAGAGAGACAGACAGACACACAGGGAGACAGAGAGAGACAGACAGACACAGGAAAAGAAAGAGAAATAGAGAGGGAAGAAGATAAACACACAGAGACAGACAGAAAGACAGATTCAGAGAGATACATAGAGAGGCAGAGAGAGAGACAGACACAGTGAGAGACACACAGAGACAGACAGAAAGACAGATTCAGAGAGATACATAGAGAGGCAGAGAGAGAGACAGACACAGTGAGAGACACACAGAGACAGACAGACAGAGAGATAGACACAGGGAGACACACAGAGAGACAGAGAGAATTAGAGAGTGATCTATGTAAGCTTCCAACCTGAACCATTCAGGCCAAGTGTATTGGGCCTCTGCCTTTGTTCACCTGAGTGCTGACCACCAGCTGCATGGGATCTGAAGCACATTCCAAGTGGGTTTTGTCCTTGCATTTTCTGCCTCTTATGCACTGTCCTCTTGGATTCGTGGCACAAAGCGTGGTGAGCAGAAGACTGGGATGAAGCGGGAAAGAGAGAGCCAATCCACATGCTGTAAAGGGTCTTTGCCGTCTCAGGATGGAGTCTGTGGGTTCTTCCCTCCTTCAGGAATCCAAGGTCTGCTCAGCCAGTTATGTGGTAACTGCAGGCAAAAAAAAAAAAAAAAAAAAGACATCGGTTCTCAGGGGAAGGGGCAGATTGGAGTTAAAACACATTTGGCTGTTTGGGTGGACTGAATGAATGAGAGACCCCCCAACTTCTCGCCCGTGTTTTGTATTTTAATTCTAGACTCAGTTATTCTAAACAGTCATTTGTCCTGAGTTCCAGAGCCGCACAGTAGCCACATCTTATAACGTGGTGTAGAAGGGGCTTCTGTAAGGTTTTACTAAGCCTCAGCAGGGCTGCTCTGCTCTGTGGCCTGGGATGCCTGTACCCCCCGTGCATGTGTCAGCCGTCGAGATGAAGGCTGACCCATGGGTCGGTGGATGCGTACAACGGATACCGGGGCACCGTTCATCATGAATGGGACTGCTGGAGAAGAAGGTGGATTGAGACAGAGAGGAGGACAAGAGGTGTGTGTGTGTCTGTGGTGTGTAACAGGGTGTGTGTCTGTGGTGTGTAACAGGGTGTGTGTCTGTGGTGTGTA
>NW_004949099.1:39599828-39607845 GCF_000317375.1 Microtus ochrogaster | reverse complement strand
GCACCTTCTTTCCTGTCCAGTGGGCTGTAGAGGGGATGGCAGGGAGGTTTTCCTACCATGCATCATCCAGCTGGGATGCTGTGGACTTTGCTTCCCTTAGACACCAACTCTGCTGATCTGATGAGGTTAGCAACCTGCATCTGACACTTTCTCACCCCAAAATGTCCATCTGCCCTGGGGAGAGGAAAGCCCCAACCGTGTGTCAAAGTGCGGGATTGTAGATATTTTTCTCTTCTTTTTAAACTCTAAGAGCTGTATGTTACTTTAAAAGAGCGATGACTATGGAAAAAGGAAAAGGCCCAACCCAGGTTTCCCCAAAGTCCATTAAGGCTTAAGCAGGCTCATTATCACTAATGAATGTGTTAAACAAATAAACAAAAAAACAAGCAAAGAAACCACTCTGTAGTGATTAGCTTGTAAATGGGGCCAAAGAACGTGAATTAATTTTTCCCATTGGGTAAGAGATTGCCCATTTATTTAGCTTGCGTTTTGTTGAGAAGGTGTATTTATCATGCTATCTTACATATATATATTTTATTTGTTTGTATTCATTGTGTATAGTACTGGGCTTCATAGGAACGTGTTCCTACAGATATAAAATGTGCCTTGGCCATCATCCACCCCTATACTGTTCAACCCCTTTCCCCCTCTGTCAGTCCCTATGTCTCCTGGATAGTTTTTACTGTCATGCCTCATCTACATACATGATTTATATGTCTGTCCATAATCTAGGATCTGTAAATGAGAGGAAATGAGATGCGTGTCCTTCTGCAGTGGACTTGATTTGTCTGATATGATGACCTCTGGTTGTATTCCTTTTCTTGCAAATAAAAACAACATCTATTTTTCCAAAAGCCTTTTCAAAGCATTGCTGAAAGCCCAGGGCTAGAAAGGAATCCCCCTAAGACTGAGAGTTGCACTTGAACTTGGTGTTTCTTCTGCCCGGAAATCACAAAGGTGCGCTAGTTTTCAGTGCACAGACCTGCGCACTAAATGGTCTACCCTCACTAGGGCAGCAGTCTGCCAGCTAGAAAACAAAATGTGACCCAGTTAGACCATGGATTCCCTGTCACTGAGGAAATGACCATTGTCCTTCCTGACAACCTAAAGCTGAAAAACGTAGTTACTATTTTAGCCCAGCTCTTCCCCACTCTGGATGAATGACCTGGTGGGAAACGGCAAAGGTTATTTAGAGGGCAAAGGATCTTACTCATCAAAATTCATAATTATTAATAGGAGCAATAAGGTGAATTGTTTAGCATTAGATGCAGGTGGGTGGGACTTGGCAGCACTAGAATTTCAAGTTCCAGGCTTCTGTGGAGATGCGGAGGCAGGAATTTTCTCCTCCACTCCTGCCTCCGGCAGAGTGTGGTAGTGCTAGCCCTGCTGTGGTTTTGCGCAGTGCCCAGAGTGATTTGTTTGTTGTTTCTCCTGGCAGGCATTCTAGTGAGACTGAACACCTCTCCAGGGTTGGGCGCTGGTCCGGTGACTGTTCTGCAGAGCCACCAGAGTCGGCACTCTGCAGAGAGTCTGGCAACCTGGGGAGACAGCCAGGAAGGAACGTTCTGTAGGCGTGAAAAGGCTACCTTAAATAATCACATTGCAAAAAGTGCTGGACACACAGCACCTTCAGAGCTAAGAGCCACATTAGATTGGCAGTCTTACGGCCTGGTGCTCTGTGGAGCTCTGTAGGCTGGGGTGGAAAGGTTTGACCCTGAGTTTGACCTCTACAGTGCCCAGGTGAGCTTGGATTCCCTCGCCTGTGTTTCTGGGCAACAGTAGCTCAGCTCTCCTGGGTTCTCAGCTGTACTTGACACAACACTAGCCAGGCCGCTCAGGCGGGAGTCCAGCAAGTGGGAGGAAGCAATCCAGCTCCTTCTGTGAACGCTCCCATGTGTAAGAGTCTTATGCTGGGGTCAGGTGGTGACCTGAGTGGCTGGGCTTTGTGTTGAGAAGGGACACAGTCAAAAAGAGAAGATGACTTGCACCAGAGAAGCAGCCTTACTGAGCTGGCTTTACCCTCTACCCTAGTGAATATATAATACCTTCTATAGAAATGCTGGGTTGGAACAGCTGGGATGGGAGTACTCTTGGCATCTACTGTGTAGACTGGGGATGATACTAAATATTCTGATTTCCAGTTCCACTCCTCCCAAACATTAATCCAAGCATATGAGAGAGTGAGGTAGAATTTGAAACCAGCTTGGGCTATATAATGAATGCTAGGCTAGCCTGAGCTACCATGTAAGACCTCTTTACCCCTTTAAAAAAGTATCTATCTGGGCAGTGGGGGCTCACCACCTTTAATCCCAGCACTCAGGAGGCAGAGGCAGGCAGATCTCTGTGAGTTCAAGGCCAGCCTGGCTCTTGCTAGTTCCAGGACAGGCTCCAAAGCCATAGAGAAACCCTGCCTCAAAAATCAATAAAATAAAATAAAAATTAAAAGTATCTAAACTAACAATTGTGCAGAGGTTAAGAAAGCCTGGTCTAAGAAGGGTGGGCCATTTGGGGGGGAGGACATATATTTTGACCCTTATTAGCAAAACTAAGATCTTTATGGTCTTTCCAAGTCTTTTTATTTTCTTCCTCCAAAACTCCAAAAGGGCAGAACTGGAAAATGAGAGGTGTGGAAGAGACTGAGTTATTGTTTGAGAACACACAGCCCACGTTGCCATTAGCCTTCAAGAATGGAGCTGTTGCTTACAGCAGGACACTGAAGCACTCTCTTTCAAATGCTGACAGAGAACAAACGGTTAAAGTTGGGGAAGGATTTGGGTCTGACCCAAGAAGTCACATCTATGTACATAAGAATGATAAAAACTTTTCCTAAGTTCCCAATGGATACATAAAATCACTTTGAAGGCAAGTCTTTAAGGAAGCGGAGTGTGGCATACTCCTAAATTGGGGCCAACATGGGTACAGCCTTAAGAACCCAGATCAGGACACAGGATAGATGGCATCTCAGTGTACCTTGTAGTCCCCTTGACGTCTCTGTGGATTTCAGAGAATAAAAAAAAACAAACCCGCTGTTGTTTTTGGTTTTGCTCAGTGTTTTATTTCCTTCTCCCTTCCTGCGCACTGCTTGTCTGTAGCTGCTGACAGCCATTTGCATGGCTGCTGACCTGCCACTCCCAAAGTTCCATTCCTTCCTAGGACCACTGGCTGTGAGCTGAAAAACTGCAGAACAGGACTCATCCCACATGCTGTGCTGTAACTGAGATCCACAGGGGTTCTGCCCAGAGCCCATTCCACTTCTGACCCCAGCTGGCTCGGGGTACTGCAGATGAATCAGCATGGAATCTCACTGTTTTACTGGACTGCAGTGTTGTGTCTAACTTTCTGACCAATATCATTATCTTAAATCTTTCTTGATGTCCCTCCAAATCCCTTCTGCCAACCAAAGTTCTGTGATTGAGATTATTATTTCCCTTGGAAAGGATTTCCTGGAGGGATTTGATTTTTTCCATGCGTGGTCTCTGCCCCATGTTTGTGAGTAGAAGAGGGAGGATATAATTTGCTATGATTTCTCTGCAAAATTTGAATGAAAAAGAATATTGATCTATTGATCCCTTCTCTCCTTTTCCTTTCCTAGCCTTCCACTTCTAGACAATGATTTATTTCGAAATATGAATACTGGGCACAGTACTTGAGCTTTTGTAGGGACAGTTACCTTCATTTAGAGAGAAATTCTATATCCTGACAGTAGGGATGTTCTACTGTAACCTTCCCAAGGCCAACCAGGTTTGGGCTGGCCAAAGTTAGAGCATGTATGGTTCTAATAAACCAGCCCACAGAGCACATGCCTTATCTTCATGGAGTTCTAGAATTGTCTTTTTTTATTATTTTAATTTATTTTAAAACATTGTTTTTTCTCATTCTATATGCCAAATCCATTCCCCAGGCTTTTTTCTCCTCCTGATCCCTCCACCCCCCGCCCCTTCCACTCTCCCTTCTATCCCCCATCCACTCCTCAGAGAGGGTAAAGCACCTCATGGGGAGTCAACAAAGTCTAGCACATTGCTTTGAGGAAGGACAAAGCTCCCCTCATCCCCATTATATTTAGCCTGAGCAAGGTATCTCTCCAGAGAGAATGGGTTCCAAAAAGCCAGAACAAGCAGTAGGGATAAATCCTGGTCTCACTGCCAGTGGCTCCCAGCAGTACAACTGTCACCCACATTCAGAGGGCCTAATTTGGTCCTATGCTCGTTCCCTCTCTGTCACGCCAGAGATGGAAGGCTTCCATCAGTCCAGGTAAGCTGTTTCAGTGGGGATCCCCATCATGGTCTTGACCTCTTTGCTCATATTCTCACTCCTCCCTCTTTTTGACTGGACTTTGGGAGCTCAGCCCAATGCTCCACTGTGGTTCTCTGCATCTGCTTCCATCAGTTGCTGGATGAAGGTTCTATGATGACATTTAAGATAGTCATCAATCTGACTGCAGAGCAAGCCCAGTTCAGGCACCCTCTCCACTTTTGCTTAGGGTCTTAACTGGTATCATCCTTGTGGATTCCTGGGAATTTCTCTAGTGCCAGGTTTCTTGCTAGCCCCATAATGGCTCCATCAATCAAGATATCTCTTGCCTCGTTCTCCATCTTGACCATCCCATTCCCTCAAGTTTTCCTCCCCCCCCCTCTTCTGCTCTCCCCCTCCCACTCCCATGCTCCAAATTTTGTCAGGAGATCTTATCTATTTCCCTTTTCCAGGGGGATCTATGTATGTGTCTCTTAGGGGTCTCCTTGTTACTTAGCTTCTGTGGGGTCATGGACTATAGGCTCCTTATACCTTGCTTTATAGCTAGTATTCACCTATCAGTGGGTATATACCATGCTCATCTTTCTGGGTCTGAGTTACCTCACTCAGGATGGTTTTTTTCTAGTTCCATCCATTTGTATGCAAATTTCAAGATGCCATAGTTTGTTTGTTTTTAACCACTGAGTAGTACTCCATTGTGTAAATGTACTACATTTTCTTTATCTATCTTCAGTTAAGGGACAACAAGGTTTGTTTCCAGGTTTTGGCTATTATGAATAATGCTGCTATGAACATAACTGAGCAAATGTTCTTGTCTTGTGAGTGTGTCTTCTTTGGGTATATGCCTAAAAGTGGTATTGATGGCTCTTGAGGTAGATTGATTCCCAATTTTCTGAGAACTCTCCATATTGATTTCCAAAGTGGCTGTACAAGTTTGCATTCCCACCAGCAACAGAGGAGTGTTCCCCTTACTCCGCATCCTCTCCACCATGAGCTATTTGTTGGTGTTTTTGATCTTAGCCGTTCTGACAGGTGTAAGATGGTATCTCAGAGTTGATTTGATTTTCATTTCCCTGATGGCTAAGGATGTTGAACATTTCCTTAAGTGTCTTTCAGCCATATGAAATTCTTTTGTTGAGAAGTCTCTGTTTAGATCTGTACCCCATTTTTAGTTAAATTATTTGATATTTTGATGCCTACTTTCTTGAGTTCTTTATAAATTTTGGAGATCAGTCCTCTGTCTGTGGGGTTGGTGAAGATCTTTTCCCATTCCGTAGGCTGCCTTTTTGTCTTAAAAAAGCATTTGACAAAATATCTCACCCCTTCATGTTAAAGGCTTTAGAGAGATCAGGGATATAAGGAACATATCTAAACATAATAAAAAGCAATATACAGCAAGCCGACAGCCAGCATCAAACTAAATGTAGAGAAACTCAGAGAGATTCCACTAAAATCAGGAACAAGACAAGGCTGTTCACTATCTCCATATCTACTCAACATAGTTCTTGAAGTTCTGGCTAGAGCAATAAGACAACAGAAGGAGATTAAGGGGATAAAAATTGGGAAAGATGTCAAACTTTTGCTATTTGCAGATGACATGATAGTATACAGAAGTGACCCCAAGAATTCTACCAGGGAACTCCTACAGATGATAAACACCTTTAGTAATATGGCAGGATACAAGATCAACTAAAAGAAATTAGTAGCTCTCCTATATACACAAAAATTTGAGAAGGAAATCAGAGAAACATCACCAGTCACAATAGCCACAAATAACATAAAATATCTTGAGGTAACACTAACCAAAGAAGTGAAAGACCTGTTCAAAGGAACTTTAAATCTTTGAAGAAAGAAATTAAAGAAGATATCAGAAAATGGAAAGATCTCCCATGCTCTTGGATTAGTACGATCAACATAATAAAAATGGCACTTCTACCATAAGCAATCTACATATTCAATGTAATCCTCATCAAAATCCCAAAGCAATTCTTCACAGGTCTCAAAAGAACAATATTCAATTTCATATGGAAAAAGAAAAATGCAGGATAGCCAAAACAATCCTGTATAATAAAGGAATTTCCAGAGGCATCACCATCCCTGACATTAAGCTCTATTATAGAGCTATAGTAATGAAAACAGTTTGGTATTGGCATAAAAACAGACAGGTTGACCAACAGAATCAAGTGGAAGACTGGATATTAATCCACACACCTACGAACACATGATTATTGACAAAGAAGTTAAAATTATACAATGGAAAAAAAGGAAGCATCTTCAACAAATGGTGCTGGCATAACTGAATGTTAGCATGTAGAAGGAAGCAAATAGATCCATATCTATCCCCATGCACAAAACTCAAGTCCAAATGGATTAAAGACATCAATATAAATCTGACCACACTGAACCTGACAGAAGAGAAAGAGGGACGTAGCCTTCAATGCATGGGCACAGAAGACAACTTACTAAATATAATCCCAGTAGCACAGACACTGAGAGCAACAGTAAATAAATGGAACCTCCCTAAACTGAGAAACACCTGTAAAGCATAGAATTGACTTTTATACCAGGCTACTTTTTAACTGAGTTCAGGTTTGGGAGCTGTGTTCTTGCTCCTACATTCACTATGTGACCTTGAGTAGGTCACATGACCTTTCTATGCACCATTCACCTTATCTGAGGAATGATATAAAAAATACAGATGGTGCGGAGCTCTTATGATGGTCAAATGAGATAAAGGATGTTATTTAGCATGGTGCCACATAAACTATCATTTGATAAATATTAGATAGGTATAGCTGTGTTAGTCATTGAGATGCCAAGAACCTTCTGGAATCTCTGAGCCTTAATGTTGAAAATTCAGACTTTCAACCATTCCTCCATCCTAGCAGACTCAAGTATGACCTTAATCTCGGTGATT
This sequence comes from Microtus ochrogaster, assembly GCF_000317375.1. Taxonomy (NCBI): domain Eukaryota; kingdom Metazoa; phylum Chordata; class Mammalia; order Rodentia; family Cricetidae; genus Microtus; species Microtus ochrogaster. The sequence goes on along the minus strand of NW_004949099.1, from coordinate 39,600,677 downwards.
GTGCTCATAGAGGCATTCCATGCCTGTCCATGATACAACCCTTCTCATGAGTCTATCCATGATACAGCCATCCTCAGCATCCTGTCCAAGATACAGCCATCCTCATCAGTACACTTTCGCTCAATTTATCTCCTCTTCCTAGGAAGCATGGCCAGTGTTCTATGACATTCTTGCATTCTAGCACAACTGACTCATCAAGTTCATTTTTGAGGTCTGGCTTTAGAAGTGGTCAGGAAAACTTCAAATGGAATGGCTTGGTGTATGTTGCCTCTCCTTCTTTAGGAGACATGGTCTTGTCTGGACTTGGCCTCCCTTGAGGCAGGAGCACATCCCTTGTCTGGAGGCTTTTGCTTCTGTCTACAGTATGGCAGGCTGGAGTCAGTGCACCAGGCAGCTTCAGTCATTATGGAACTTGGTTGTGGAGGTAGTCAGTGTTTTCTGGGCTGTTCTTTTTTCCTGAGCCCTTTTCTTGTGGAAGGGGACTGTTTAACTAGCCTCTCTGAGGAAATTTGCATGCTTTAGGGACATTTGCTATATTTGTGCATGTGTTGTTTTGATAATCTCATGCAAGCATGCATGTGGATGGGAGTGTGTAAGCATGTGTGTGAATGTGAGTGTGTGTTTTCTGGATACCTGTCTGTGTCCACATGAGATCCTTAATATCCTGAGAGGGTTCACCAATCAGTAACCCATGGCACACTGACTGTCCTTTAATCTTCTTAAGAAGATTCTAAGACACCAGGGACCGAGAAAACAGCTAGGATGTAGAAGACCTTAGTGGAGGGGGGGTTCTGTTCTCTCTCTCTCTCTCTCTCTCTCTCTCTCTCTCTCTCTCTCTATATATATATA
>NW_004949099.1:39595792-39599728 GCF_000317375.1 Microtus ochrogaster | reverse complement strand
ATTTGTGTGTGTGTGTGTGTGTGTGTGTGTGTGTTTTCTTTTTTGAGACAAGATCTCAGTATGTATTCCTATCTGTCCTGGAACTTTCTCTGAAGACCGAGCTGGCCTCTAGCCCATAGAGGTCCACCAACCCCTAACTCCTGAGTGCTGGCATTAAAAACATGTGCCATCATATCCTCTTATTAGGAGATTTTCATAAGCCTAGTTATTGCACCTGCCTGAGAAGCCTGACCTCAATAAAGATGATGAGGGAAAGACCAGAGAGCTGCGGGCAAAGGAGGGAAGGCTCGGGAGAGACACCAGACTCTGCTGAGCTTCCTCGCAGACAGCATTAGCATCCAGACTTTAGGTTCTAACCCATACTTTCAGATAAACCCGGATCTCCTACTGCCACTCAAAAGCTTTCTTCAGCTGCCCCACCTTCAGGACTGTCAAGCTGGGGCCGAGCCTGGCATTTCGTTCCTTCTGCAACTGTACTTAGGAGTGCTTCTCTGCAAGTACATAGCTGTTGGCCAGGCCAGAAAGATTCGGTCTCAACATCTGTGGCTCTGAGGCCACCAGGGAATAGAGAAGATGAAGCATAAGGCCAGAGAGTCAGGTGCAGCGTGTTTGTTCCCATCGGGGCCTGCTGACTCCCATGTCTTTGAGGTTTCTCTGTCTAAGGTGTTTTTTTGAGTAGTTCTTAGGCCAGCAGAAAAGTTCCTGCTCTGTTTCCTTCTGCACGGTTCTCTTCTGCTCAGCAGCTCTTGACAAGGAGGTCTTGTCACGTCCAGTGACAAGAGTCATGGAGCTGTTAGGATAAGAAGACAGGCTCTACCTTAAGAAAGCTCCAGGAGGAGCAGAGAAGTGTGTACATGACGTGTGACTGACTAGTTGTGGGGCCCAGGGAAGGGCTGCTCGCCTGGGGTGGCTGCGAGGTTGGGAGGATGAGGCAGAACTTAAGGGCACCAAGAAGGTTTCTCAGGACATGAGAAGCTGTTAGGAAGGAGTAGGGTGGACATGCTGGGAAGGGGTGAGCGTGTGTGAAGGCTGAAAGCATGAGAGACCCTGCGACACCTGTCAGACAATTCGTGTGGGTGGAGAGTGGGAACTGGAAAGCATCCTGGGCAAGAAGACGGGTGCTAACAGCAGGTGCTGAGTGAGCAGAGGCATTGGCAGGCCAGTCTTGGTGACCTCAGGGCACCAAGGCTTTAATAAAAGATGAGAGGAATGTGTCTATGATTCTGTAAAATCATAACACTCAAGCAATTGGAAGTTGGGAGAAGAAACAGATCCACTCAGGATCACCGTATTGGTCAAAGTTGCTAAGTAAGAACCAGGAGATCTCATCTTCATTGGGGACATAGACACAAACAGAACAGGACTCCAAACTCAGCTCACTCAGTCCCGGGGTTGGAAGCTGACTGCCTCTCTACTGTTTGTCGAGGGCAGATCCGTGGAAGAGTTACCAAGATGAGATGGTTTGGTCGTGTGGTAGATGTGTGATTGAAAGCAGAAAGGCTCGGGCTGAGCTGTGGGGGATACATGCAGAGTGACGGTGGATGGCAGCAGAAATGTGAACTCCAGCTAGCGAGTTTGCCTCTGACTCACGCTTAACTGAGGGAGCGCATAGATGCCTACTCACAGGGAAGGTAACGGGGCCCTTAAAATTTGGCATTTAGTTAATTTCAGAGTGGTCACGCAGCTGAGAAAACCCCAGATTGATGTTGGGAAGAGAGTGGACTGGGGATTTCAAGGGAAGCTTGGCTCACGACGTGAAAAGGATCCCTTGACAGTGCTGCCTGGGGATGCAAAGGTGTCAGAATTTACTTCTCCGAGCTGATAATGTTAAGCAATCAGAATATGCCAAGCAAAGCCCTTAAATTTTCTGTGCCCTGCTTTTTAGTCTATCCTCCCAGTTGCTCTTGGGAGGGAGAGAGACCTTCCTGTCAACCTCTCTGTTATATTGATGCAGCATACACACACACACACACACACACACACACACACACACACACACACACAGACATACACACTCACATACACACACACACACACATAGACATACACACTCACATACACACACACACACACACACACAGACATACACACATTCACATGCGCAAACACACGGAAACAGAGAAAGAGAGAGACAGGCTGGCTCCACACTCTCCCCCTCAGGAGTGCTAAAACCCAGTCCATCTGTTGTAGATCTGCTTATTAGTGGAAATTTCGCCTTATGGAGAAAGAGGGTAGCTAGGATGCTTCTATTTTCCCACTCCTCTCTTTGGACACAGGGAAGTGGTTTCTTCTCACTGAATCCGCACGCTAATAAATACTTGGCAGTGTCGTGAAGCTTTATCGACGCTCTCCTTCCCGAGGAATCACCGTAGGGGCATTTGCCAATGGGCACTTCATGAAATTTTGATGACCAAAGTGATGTGTGCAGTCTTGGCTTAATCACCAGCTCGCAGCCATCCGCTCTCCTCCTCTGTGCTGTTTGCCCAAGGCTGTAGAGATGTTGTTAGGGGGAAGGAGGTTGCAGTCACTCAGTCAGCAAGCTCTGGACTGGGATTTGAGTATGTGGGATGTTCAAGATTAGAAGCCTAGATCACAGTAAGAAAGGTGGCTTTGGAAAGATTAGACTAGGTGGGAGTCCACTGTGCTCAGAGGTCTGTAGCGGAGCATCTGAGGGGTCTGGCTAAGCAGTCATTCTTTGCTAACTGTGTTGCCATGGGATACCACTATGCAAACATTTTAAGAGAGCCCCTCTGGTCCCACACAGATGCCAAGGAGACTAATGCAATCCTTTCTTCCCTCGTACACAGCAGTGTTGCTCAGGTCTTCTCACCTTTCCAGGCAGCCCTCTGGGCAGGCTCAGTTAACTTAGGGTCTCTGCCACTGTGACATTTGTTGTCATGATCACGCAGCACTGTGTAAGAATGGCAGTCTGCCATCCAGTGTGCTCCCTGTCCCCGGGGAGGACAACAGCAGGGGGAATTCCAGCCCAGTTCATTAACAAACCGCTCCTCAGCTTCTCTGCCAAGCTCTTCTCCTCCTGAACCGTGGTGAGAATAAAACCTGGTTCTGGTAGCGTGCTGGACCTGTGCTTTTATGTGATGCTTAAACTGGGGCTAAGGACAGCCTGTCTCCCTTCACAGAAATGCATAAGAGTCGTTTTGAAGAGTCTGAAATGTTAGAGAAAGGAAACACCCTGCAGAGTACCATAACGTGTGCAGGCTGCGTTAACTAAAAGATGTTCCTTGGAGTTCTAGAAGCTGCAGGCTCAAGATCAGATGCCCATGCCATCAAGTACTGGACCACGCCCACTTTCTGGGTCATAGATGGCCACATGTCTCTAAGACAAGAGATCTCTCTGGAGGGTCGGGGCTCTTGGCAGTTCCACTGAGCAGTTTGCCCCCAGGACCTAACTACCTCTCGGAATCCCCATCCCCTGATACCCACATTCGGGATTAGATTGGAGGGATAGAAACTTCCGGGATATACCAGCATTCCTGCACCATATAAAGGCATCCTGACTTTACCAGAGGGAGGGGCTGGGAAGTCCTAGAGAAAGTGACCATCCCTCCCAAGACTGTTGCCTTTTCTGGATGAAGTCTCCTTAAGGAACATACTCTATCGGGGGAAAGTAGACATAAGAGAAAGGCCATCACAGGGACATTGATGTTGGGAGCCAGAAAGCCAAGTCATTGTACCGTGTTGCTCAGTCTGCAGCAGGAAGGACAGAAAAAGCTAATATGCCAATGGACCCAAGAGACACAAGACATGGGTTCCCAGAGACCAGAGGTCCATGCCTTTCTTTCATGGAGAAAAGTTTGACTAGAAAGAGAGCGTGGGTTGCGAATGATCTCTCGGCTTGTCAGCAGTGATGGAGCTCATGACCCAGCTTTACACCTACAGTTCTGTGTCCAGGAGCTAAGGCAGCGGTGGCGGTGA
>NW_004949099.1:39558263-39595692 GCF_000317375.1 Microtus ochrogaster | reverse complement strand
GGCGGGGGGGCTGCTGAATTGTTCCTGAGTGTGGACCTTGCGTGCAGACAGGTGGAGCGTGGGGCAGTAGCTGATGGTACCCGAGATTTTGAAATAGAGTCATCACACAGCCCCTCAGCTCACAGATGCCCAGAGCGAGTGGGACTTGGCTTTTCTTTACGAGAGCGGATCTGCTTGCTGTGTGAAGGCTTCCTCTACTCTCCTCTTCCTGGACGCTTGTCAAGCCCTGCACTCCCAAGCAGCAGCATCGGACTGAATGAAATGTAGTTGCTTCCCCATATACGAGCTGGAGCTCTGCATGAGAGCCCGTGTCACGTGCACTCATTGAAGGATGGAGGAGAGCCTGGGGGTGGGTGGGCAGCAGGAGGCCAAGAGCTATTCTTAGCCCTGTTGCCATGGGATGCTGGGCAGACCATAACTTATGCTCCTCTCGGCTCAACCAGCTCTCACACAGCATCCTGCCTCGCAGATCCCACCCTGAACATGGCCAGCCCTGTCTCTCTGTAGTGAAGTGCCTGGCTGGGGGGGGGGCTGGGGAGGGTGCGGAGGGAATCCTGAAATATCTACACATACCATTCAGCATCCAGGGAAGAAGACACAAGAAACTTGAAGTGAAAGAATTGCTTTGCGTGGAGGTGATCAGCCGTGAGCTTCCTAGCGGTCTCTGAGTCCCTCCATCTTCCTTTGTAGACTCTCTTTTTGCTTGGAAGGAGAAAGATTGGTGACTGGGCATATTGGTCAGTTCCTACATCCACATTCCAGCCTTCTTTACCTGCTCTGTGACCTCAAGGTGGTAAAGAACACATCACTTGGGCTACCTAGCCTCCCGTAAGGGCCCAGAGAGTGAGGTTAGGTGCTCTGTTCCCTGGCTTTCCCTGCTGGGTTGTAATGGGCCTGCCAGGTGGCCCATGCACTCCACTGTTCCCCTGCTGTCTGGTGTCTCTCCTTTTCACTTTCCTTGTAGAAGAAACAGAGTCCACTATGGGCACACATAAGGTTGTGTGCATCAACTCGTGGGTCTAGACAAAGAAATATGCTTCTCCCCAATTTTTACAGAGCAAATGCTGCAGGATAGCCTAGCAGGGTGAGCAGGCTCCCAGCAGAGAGCAAAGGAAGGAAGAAACATTGCGAACCATGAGCTGGGCCCTGCCTCCAGGGAATGCCATCCCGGAGCCAACCCCCAGCCCCACAGGGTGCTGAGGCAGGATACTGAGAGAATGCACTGTAGGAGGGGGTTTGTTTTGATCCCCAGTTGTCCCAGAGAGTGGACTACATAACAGTGAGGACCGCGTAGTGACAGGAGAGGCCATCTCTCTGTGGTGGGGACTTGAGGCTGGCTTCTCACATCGTGGCTATTCAGGCTTCAGAGCTAGGTCAGAACCCTCAAAGCTCCACCTCCAGTGACCATCTCTGGCAGCTGTGCTCCCTCCCCGAGGTTCTTTGACCTCCCAACAGAGCAGCACCAGGTGAGGACCCATGTTGGAGCATGTTTATAACGGTTCCTTTCCAGTGGACAGGAGATTAAAACCTGTTTTTACCTGACATACTTGCCTCTAAAGAGAAGGTTTGTTTGACTCATGATTTTGGAGGTTGTAGTCCACAATAAGTGAGCCTGTTATTTTGAGGGGAACTTCTTTTACCTGGAGACCAAGAAGAAGCAAGTGACTCTCCATGAAACAGGAAAACAGAGAAAGAAGATGGAACAGGCCCCCATGTCCCTCACAAGTAGATCTCCCACACGGTTCCGCTGCCATTCTGTGGGCTTTATAAGAGACACCCAGGCCATTGCAAAGAGAAAGGCAAAGCATTCTGAGGCTCCCCAGACTATGTCCGCCACTGTCCATTTCGTTGATCCAGCTGGAACGGAGGGTCTAGGTAAGAACCGCTTACCTGGGCTGGGAGATGGCCCATTGGTAAAGTGCCTGCTTCTCAGACGCGAGGATCTGAGTTTGCCTTCTCATTGCTTTTAAAAGCCAGGTGTGGCGGTGTGCATCTGTGACCCCGGTGTTGAGAGGATTCCTAGGGCTCACAGCCATCGAACTCAGTCAGTGAGTTCTAGGTTTACTAAGAAACTCAAAAAACACAGCCGAAAGTGGCAGAGGTCCATCCTGTGTGGACCTGTGGCCTCCACACTCGTGCACAAGCACACACACATAGATACCACACATTCACAGTACTTAACTCATCACAAAATGAAGAAGAGCATCCTGGTGGCACGGGGCAGCCCCTGAAGGACGGCAGAGAAAAGCTTTGGCAGAGCTGAGTACCTGAGTTTTATCTGGAAGACAAATCCATTCCGCAGTTATGAAATTCTGAATGAAAAGCCACATGGTTTCTTCTAAGGCAGAAGGGGATCACAGACTTAGGCCCTCTGCTCTGCCCTCAAGGCTACCCACGGTCCGTGGCTGCCTTGTGTAAGGTCTGTGGCCCCAAGGCTGAGAGTGTGTATATTTTTAGGGAGCTTTAGAATGGTACTTTCACAGGGCTCCAAAACTTTTCTCTCTAGGGCTCCAGGGTCCTGTCTTATATGCCTGATTGCTGACTGGGCTCTTGTTCAGCATTTGCAGGCGGCTCCTGGCCCTGGCCCTAGCTCTGACAGGCAGCCTCCTAGCTGCTGCTCTTGGTGATGCCACTCCTGGCGTGCTCCTGTGAGTCACACCGAAGCTCTGTCTCACTCAGAGCAGGCGCTAAGCTCTGTTCTCCCCGCATCAGCCAATCACTAAGGAAACCAGATAATCGTGCCGTCATTTCGAATTTGTCAAGACCCACCTGTCTCCCTCTGTGCAAAATAGAGACTGACAGTCGGTTGGGGGTGGACGTGGATAACGGTGGAGGAAGTAGAGGAATTTTGCTGAGACTGACTGACTGGTGGAGAGCTTCAGCGGTAGACGCTTATAGACGAGCAGGAGGGAGGGCGCATGGCTCAGGCCCTGGATAGCTTGGTCAGTACTTGCAGTCACTGCTGTCTCTTGCTAGCTGATGTCTTGGGCAGGTTGTTTCATTTCTTGAACCTTTAATTTTCTTGTCTGTGAGATGTGGTGATGAGCAGGGAGCCTGCCCAGTGCCTTCGAGGCAAGCGCCATCAACTACTCCAGCCTTTGGGTTACTATAGCCTTGCCTCTGATTCCTTCTCCTCTGCTTGTCTGACCCCATTCCCATCTGGGACTGGAACCACAGCTCCTGGTCCTCTGTGGACAGTCGGGACATTTTTGGTGGCCCTGGCCCCTAAGCTGTCTCAGTACTCCTTTCTTGTACTTTGAATCACAACTCCTTCTAGGAGAGGAGAGATAATTACAGACCCAGGAGGCATGTGTGGCTGACTTATTGTGAAGGAATATTTGGTGTGCAAATATTTCTACAGGGTTTCTTTTTTAAGAACTCAGGCTATAAATTGAGAAGCCCAACTCTTTTTTTCTTCTTCTTCTTTCTTGGGTATGTGTGTGTGGTGCCTGCATGATTGTTCATGAGGGTATGTACATGTGTGTGTGTTTGTGAGTGGGTGCATGTGTGTGTGTGTGTATGTGTGAGCAAGGTTGATGTGGGCAACGCCCCTCCTTTACTTCTCCATCTTATTCTTTGAGGGTTATAGCAGCAGGCCGCTAGTTAGTTCCTGGCCGCTTAGCCCCAAAATAATTGCACAGAAACCATATTAATTAAATGGCTGCTTGGCCTATTAGCTCTTGCTTCTTATCGGCTGACTCTTACATATTAATTTAACCCATTTCTATTAATCTGTGTATCGCCACATGGCTGTGGCTTACTGGCTAAAGATCTGTCTGGCTTCTGCTGGGCTACATGGCTTCTCCCTGACTCCTCCTCCTTTCTCCCAGCATTCCGTTTAGTTTTCCCTGCCTGGCTCTATTTCCTTATAGCTCTGCTATAGGCCCAAAGCAGTTTCTTTATTTATCAATGGTAATCACAGCATACAGAGGGAAATGTCACATCAGAGGGTCTCTCTGTCAAAGCTGGAGCTTGATGATACAGACAGGCTTGCTTGACAGTTTGGTTAGGAAATCTCCTGTCTCCCACTGTGAGATGGGATCACTATGGGTTGTCACACTCACTGGGAATTTTACTTGGGTTCTTAGAATCTGAATTCTGGTCTTCTTCTGTGTTTGATGAACTCTTTACTGCTGAGCCATCTTCCCAGCCTGGCTTCTCATGGCCAAACACGCAATGGAAATAAATGACTTCTCTATCAAATTTTGATTATTCAGACCAACTGGTGCACCCATTGGAATATGGACTACGATCATTTATAGTTGTCTAAATCCACAACTCTAGAATCCAGTATACATGTGCAAACATGCATACACACACCTGTTCACATGTATGCACATGCACCATGCACACACATGGTAGATCGTAGTGTTATAAAGCTAGGGAACTTGCAAATGTCCTTTCCTTTTCAGTGTAGACCAATCAAAACCTTGGAGCTCACAGTGCGGTGGTAGGGGTCAAGCTAGTAGCGCTTTACAGTGACAATAGAAGTGGACTAGGACTTTAATGTGCCTGCGGGTCACAGCAGAGCCAGAAGCCCCTGTCCCTCAGTGTAACTCCTTACACTATTGTTACCTAGATGAGGAGGTGGAGGAGACTGGTCAACTGCCCCCTCAGTGTCCTCCATCATCGACAGGACCAAGTCTGTTTTTCCCAGAGTCCCGCATTGGTAGGTGGCAGAGGAGAGAATCACCTGCTCACACAGGCGCCCAGGCCTTCTTGGGCCTCTTACCTTCCATTCACTGAGACATGACCTCATTCGAATATGTTTCAAAGGCATCCGCCTCACTTTCGGTTACACCTCATCTCTTCCATTACTTCCAACCAATACAAGGTAGCCCCAGTCCTTCCACACTGCTCCCTGTGTCCCTCAGACTACCATAGCATCCCTACTTGGCAGAGAGAGTGACGGCTCACAAGTACGGATGAGGTCATTTCACTCTGTCCCAAGTCCCTGCAATTTTCTGTTTACAAACGTGAAACCTTTTGCCTTTCCCTCCATGACTCTTGGTAACAGCCCCGACAGAGCCATGCCCCATCCCATTGCCCATCTTCACACTGCTTCATCCCTCATGCCCTCTACCCTGGTCTCAGGGACTTTGCACATGTAACCCTCCCCCTGCATCCATCCCTCATTGTGTTTGGGTCTCAGGACAGATGCTGCCTCCCTGCAGAAACCTCTTGAACCATCCTCCAAGGAGACACCCGCTCATCACATCTCCCTTGCCTAACTATTTGAGCATTGCATCTTGCTCGTCTACGCTAAGTTTGGTACCCGCCTTGAATGCTTATTTGCTTAGAACTTTGTGTATGTGCTTACTGTTTCTGCAGTGTTCAGTAGAGGGCCCGACAGAGCAGTCGCTTGGTAGACACACAATCCAGGAGCCAGGTCGCTTTGCACCTGTAGTTCCTTCCTCCAGACTCTTGGTTGACTCAGCCCCTTTATCCTGGTGGTTAGAAGGCAGGAGGAATTTGCTCAGCCAGATCTTCCAGAGTGATGTTTTGATTAGTCAGGATTGCTACTGAAATGGTCTACACAGATGAGGACGGCCTTGAACTTCTGACCTTCCTATCTCCACCTTCTGAGTGCTGGGATTACAAGCACATACCAGCATACCCAGTTTTTGTGGTCCTGGAGTTGAGTCTAGTTCTTCCAGAACGCTAAGCAAGCACACTACCAACCGAGCTACATCCCTATCCTTCTCTTGGTCCCAACCTACAGACGAGAAAACAGCCTGGGATCGGCTATGTTTTCCACAATTGTATAGCTAGTAGCAATAGCCTAGTCTAGTCCCAGTTTATAGCCTTGGGCACTGTATTGTCTCCCTGGCCCATTCACACTGCGCATGGCTGATCTTTTTACTCTCCCTTCTGTCCTACACAGCACCCATCTGTGAGTCGAGAAAACTATGCTCATGGTGTTTATATAACTCTCCTGGGGCACACAAGGGGATGAGGCAGAGCAGACTTTGGATCCCATTTCGGTACCTTGCTCGAAACCTTTGCTCCATCCCCATGGCTTCTCTCTGGGGAGCAGACCCTGCGTCAGGGCGATGGACAGCCAGTGACATTATGAGGGTCCGGGGAGTGAGGCGTAGGAAGCTCTGGGATCATTGTAAGAGAAATGTAGAAGAAATGAATTATGGCAGCAATTTGGGGTTTGGGCAGTTTCCCGCTAAGATCTGATCGGGTTTTGTCACCTGTTTCGACTTCCTATTTAACCACCAGTGGGGTGCAAGGCTAAAGGAATCAAACCCCTCACTGACAGTAAATCCTTGGCTGTGCAGTCTTGGTTTTCACACATGTGACAGACCACTGGCTTTCTTTTGGAGTGAACCACCTCAAAGAATCCTGGTTTTTAAGGGTATGCCATAGAACATAATAACGCGGATCAAAGCAGCCCTCGATGTGATTAGTTTACATACTTCCTTGACTGGTTGACAGTGGACTCTCGTCCAAATGCCAGATCTAAAGCATCCGCTGCGGAAGTGTTGTGAGCCAGGGACAAGGCACAGCACTCTCTCCAACAGCCTTCAACAAGCCTGGGGAGGACTTTCCCTTAATTCCCCACTGCACAAGAAAAGCCAGATGGGAGATATGCAGTCATCCCTCTGCCTGCATGGGATTGGATCCGGGGGTCCTCTTCAAAGGCCCCAATCTCTTGATGCCCGAGTCCTTTACATAAAATGACGTGGAGTTTGGTTTGAATGCTATGCACAGCTATCCATGGACCTGAAGTCATCTCTAAATTACTGATAAAACCCAATGCAGTGGAAATACCATGAAAAGAGTCACTAAATTAACAGGATCATGTCAGAGATCAGCAGAAAGGAGATATTTTCTTTCCTAGGATTTTCAACCTGCGATTAGTGGCCACAGTAGTGAGGATAATAGTGTAATAGAGGTGTCAGTGGCTTTGAGAGGTCAGTTACTCTTTACACTCAATCCGAGTTTAAATATGCATTTCCTAAACCTCAGAGACAAATGGGGCCTTGGAGAGCCCATCGCTATGTTTACCTGAGGTTTGACCTTCTGTGGCTTTCACATAGAAGCCCCTGGGTGGCCGGCAGTTCCCTCTGGGACACCAGTGGTCTGAGAGTGCGACACATTACTTTGGTATGTCCCTGAACAGCCCTTACCAGAGGGGGGCACTGTGCCTGTCTCATTGCCCCTGCCATTCCTGGGTTGCAGACCCTGAAATCACTTCTCTGTCTCTAGCTCACTTTCTTCCTGTCTTCAATGAATAGCCTCCTTAGCTGTGTGCTGCAAGAAGTGCCATCCGAGAGGCACATGGCCCCGAGTCTGGCTCTGTCATCTGGAGTTGGAGTTCATGAACTAGCATGGACTTGAGACTTGTGAGTGAGGGGAGTTAGTGAAGACCCAGATGACAGGCCATAGGCTTCCGGGCTCTGTATTGGGAGCTGCAAAGTGGAGACCGGAGGGATGCTTCTCGGATCAGCTCTCCCAGGTTTTCCAGTGCAGGGGTTGCTTAGAAACCAGCTCGTGATGGTGAAAGGAGGCATGAAATCAGCCCAGTAGAAGGACTGATAGCTGCTTGGTAGTTCAGGGCCTGTTTTCTTCAGGTGAGGGTGGGCTGATTCTGAGAGGTGGTGTTTTTGAAGTCATTTTCCTATCCCTACCAACACTGATGACACATGTCCCTAAAAGACAGTGGCCAGAGGGATTTCCTCACAGATCTTCTCTAGGTAGAACCTGAGTTCTGTAATGCATGTTGTCTTGTAAGGAGCAACATGTGACGCCATCAAAAAAAAAAACCAACAAGAAATAAATAAAACAAAATAAAGCACACTGTACAACTCATTCCAAATATTGGAGCACCCTGGTGATGGTGTCCATCAGAGTAACATGATGGTAAGGGATGCTGAGCTGATTGGTGTAAATGGCACTCGAGAGTGGGGGCCAGGGGCCAGGGTAAGCAGTCACGACTCCACAGCTGGCACAAGGCAGATGAGCTCAGACCTAGTTTGTGTAGATGTAAAGTCCCAGAGTGGGATGCTCACTCTGCCACTCACTTCCTTGGACAAACCACAGCCAAGTCCTGAGTGGTCAGATCAGTGGCAGGAAAGGACGAGAAGCCAGATCCTTTCCGAAAGTCTGTCCAGCTGTCTCTCACCCCTCCAACGCCAGCATTCTGACCTGCTAGAACTTGCTGGCTACTTGTTATGTGGACATCTGGAAAAGCAGGTGGAAAGCTGTACAGATGCCTATAGCGGCTGTCTAATTACTAGGGTCACGACATGGCCCAGTTGTCTTGTCAGGAGCAGGCAAATGTCAGCTGGGCATGTTTAGTATGTATGCACGTGTGTGTGTGTGTGTGTGTGTGTGTGTGTGTGTGTGTGTGCATGTGGGTAAAAACTGTTGTTAACTCAGCAGTCTTGCAGTGAACCAAGCCTGCATCTCCAGCTGAGGTCAAGAAACCCAGGGCAGGCACAAGTTTTGCACTTGCAAGTAGCAGGCTAAGACTCTCCTCAGCCTCATGACTTAGCAAACAAGGCCAGGTGGGCATCTCTGGCTGTGGATTTTGAGCTCGTCATTTGTGGCTGGTCTGCTGGGCCAGGGTAAGAAGGTGAGTGCACAGCCTGGCTCTCACAGGAGAGTTTGGTTCAAGTATAGTGGCCTGAGGATGACTCTCGGCTTCCCCCGCAGTACATGTTCCTTTAATGTATCAGTGAGACACCAATGTAGATTGTGTTTCTAGTGTTTGCCAGTTCATCTAGTGTTTCCCTTGTGATTTAATCCTCACCAGCATCTGTGCCTGTGTCACTGATGAGGAAAGCAGGGCTTGGAGACAGCCACTGTCTTGCCCAGAATGGACATGAGTGTTAGCACATGTTGGCAGAACTAAAGCCCACTGTGTGCTCTCTGACAGGGTCACCCCCTTTCTGCCTAGTTCATTCTCCTGTTTATCCACCCATTTAACACATATTGAGTACTTACCACTCCTAGCACTAGTTAGGTGACAAAGACTGAAGAGGAGACTATAGAATACCTTGTGCTCCATGATTGCAGGGCTAATAGTAGAACGGGGGGATCAATTATTGGCTCATTCTGTGGAATTTAGCTAATGGTCTTACCACTCACATTTAAATCCAAAGGAACAGTGTGAAGACTCTACCAACCACCTAGCCCATTCTACAGTCCCTAGGGACTTTTCTTCACACCCATGCATTTATCTGCACACCTTGGCATGGTCTGTAATCTGCCCTGAATCAGTGCACGTGTCAGTTTGAAATTATTCCCTGGACACATGCATTTCCCTTCTTTGATTCCTAAAGGGGAAATTTTAAATATCTCGGTATGCCGACTCTACGTGCGGCCATTTTCCAGCCTGACTGATCGCCCCCAAAGCTTGCCCCTCACTCCCATTGTCCTAATCTTCTGGGAAAAGGTGATGCCATTCCATATGGCCACCATTCCAACCATACAGGAGAAACTTAGGAGCTGTGCTTAGGTCCTCTCTGGATTCAGTTTGTATTTTTCATAACAGATGGTGCCTAGAATTAAAAGATATGTGCCCACATGTCCCCTTTTCTTTACTACGTGGTAAGCTTTCGCAGTGAGGGAATGATGGTGCCTTTATCACTCTACCTTCTGCGGAAGCTAGAACGTCCCATAGTAAGTTAAAGATGCTTGGCAAACATCACACAATTGGTGTCCCAGCTTGTCATAGCTCGTTCCTCCAGAGACTACTTTGAGCAGTACTGGACAGTTCCCCAGGCTGCCTGCTCTAAGGAATGCTGTTATAACACTGACCCAAAGACCTGAGCCCCCTTAAAAATGACTCTCTCTGTTGCTAAGCAGTTGCCTACCTCCCATTGGGCTTAACTAGTCTTGGGGTCTCAAGTCCCTGTGGCAGACAGAACATTTTCTGCTTGACGTAATTGGGAATCTTTAGTGAAAACCGTATAGAAACCATCAGTCTACATCTGGTTTGCTGTATGTCGACATCTCTCAGAGGCCATTGGTGTGGACATTGGGCAGTTCCCTCAAGGGAATCTCAGAAGCTAGACCATTTCCAGTGTCCTGGGGAGCAGCAGGGAGCATGTAGATGTGAACCATTTTGTTCATATCAAGGTCATGGCTAGGTTGGAGATCCGGGGCAGGCAGCATCTGGGAATGGAGGATGGAAAGATTCTTAACCTGGTTCCTCAGAATTTTTGTCAGGCAGTAAGATGGTAGTTATCTGGAACTCCCCAAATGTTTGTTTTATACACTGACATCTGGAGTCAGCTCTTCAACCGCTGCAAGTATTTAAATGCAGACAATAGGTTTCTTTTGAGGGGTGGGGGTGGGGGGATTCTGTCAAGGCTGCCACTGAGGTGGAATTTACTGGGTACCATGAACTTTCACACATCTTTGGATGAGGAGCAAATGGTGTGGGAAACCCAAGCTGGTTACAGTCTTCGGAAAGTATTTGTTTATAGCTGGCTTGCAGAGGCCCTTAGGTCAAGGTCAGCTGTCTTCCTTTATTGTTCTCTGTACCTTCAGAGACAAGCTTTCTCACTCCACCTTGCTTGCTATTTCCCATAAGCTGGGTGTCCAGAAAATCCCTGATTCACCTGTCTTGGTGGCTCCGGCACTGTTGGTACAGGTGCATGACACCACGTGGGTCTTATGTGGATACTGGGGATGGGAACCCACTTCCTCACTGTTACCCAGCAAGTGCTTAACCTCCTGAGCCACGTCCCAGGCTTTGCTTATACTTTCTCCCCACGACTGCTGCTTAGCCTCGCCAACTCCAGCTTGACCCCCCCCCCCACCTTCCCCGCAGCAGAACCCAGCCTCTCCTGATTTTGCAGCATAGTCTATCCCTGGCATCCTCTCCCCAGGCATCCAGGAGCTAGCCTGAGCCTCTAGGTTGGGCAAAATTAGTTATGTTCCAAGGCCCCGATGGGCACCTCAATCTCACTGTCCCTGTTCCATTAGGGGATTGTTCGTTTGGCGTCCCCTTGAACCTCCAAGGCCAGGGCTTTACCGTGCTCATTTTATTTCTTTAGTTTCTCTGGAATACCCAGTACCTTGGGCAGTGCACTGTGGCAGTTATTCATCAGAGGGGGCAGCTGAACATTTGATATGCGGCACTGAGAAGCTGATGTGTATGGGTCTAATGTAGACATGATTTTAAATACTGGGCATTAAAAAGTGAAATGACCTTGTTAGCTAGTTATTTCACGTAATGTTAAAATGACTATATACTGAATATACTGGGTGAGCTAAAATATACTATTAAAATTACAAGGCATGGTGAGACATGGCTTTTGTCACAGTCCTCAGGGGAATTGGCTGGAGAGCAGTCTGGGGCTACATAGTGAGTCTGAGGCTATCCTGGACTACATAGCCACACAGCAAGTCCTCTTCTCAAAGCAATTAAACTTTAGTTGTGTCAGTTCCAATGGGATGATCAGACATGGCAAATGACTTTAGCATCGTTGTGCTCTATAGGAAGTGCTGGCCGAGCACACCATTGCAAACAAGTTCAGCAACAGTGACTGCCCCGCGCTGGGTTGTGCTGGGCTGCCGGTTGGTGATTTGGGTGAAAAGTCCGTTTCTCATTCAGACCTCTTGGCTTGTCTTTCTCGGGCCTTTCATCTCCTCCCTCTGAGCCCGGGTCGCCCTGCTATCACTGTTTTTACTCGGTCTGTGTATCAACCACGTTGGCGCTAAGCCTAGAGGATGGACGCATTTGTAAAGCGGTGGGCTTTTGAATCAGATGAAGAAATTCTTTTTAAATGTCAGAACCCCCAGCCCGTGGGAGGGTCCCCCCTCTAAGGCCTTTGCAGTCAAGTACCCTTTCCCAGCAGGCCTTAGGAGGCAGGCACAGCTTGTCCGGGATAGCTCTCCTCTCCTCTCCACACTTACATAAAGGCTCCTGTGAAACGGAGAGGCGCATTTTAAGCGCATCGAAGGTCGTGGATTTAAAACGGAGACCTTGAAATCTAGAAGCGTTTGCTTTCATAACGGCCTTGTGTTGCCTCTCTGGGATATGAAGGAAGGGCGGTGCTGTGGGCTGGCAGGCAGGCCGAGGTGGCAGTGCCAGGCTGGGGAGGAGCTTCAGAGCCACGGGGCTGCCCACTCTTCTTCCTTTTCCTGGAGGAGACAGCTGCCGGCAGTCCTCCGTAGCATAGTTTCTCTGTGGTTCAGCCACAGAGTTCTTTAACTTTAGTTCTCTAACTGTCCCCTACCTTATTTGGGGGGCTTGAGCAGATCCTCTATCCCGCTCTATCCTGCGGTGCTGAGGTTCCAAACTCCGTCTCAGAGCTTGGGAGGCAGACAGAGCAGGTGCAGGCATAGGCGCATGCTCAGAGAAAGAAAGTCTCTAGGTACATGGGAAGCCGTGGATGGAATTGCTTTTAGACGGGCCATAAAATGGATAACTAACTTGGAATATTATTCAGCTGTGAGCAGTAACATCAGCGCCACCTAACACCAAGGCTGTTGCTTAGACAGTCGCCCCGGGAGAGGGCAGAGGGGAAAGCTGGAACCTAAGAATGCCTGGCTGCTCTTTTCAGCTTTACTGTATACAAGCCTCTAGGGAACCAGGAGTTCCGAGTCATGCTCCTTCTCAGGTTTTTGCTTGGCTGCCATTCATTCATTTGTTCGTTGGCTCATTCGCCCATTTTTATGGCAGTGCTGGAGATTGAACCTAGAATATTTATTTTATGTGCTAAGCAAGTGTTCTACTTCTGAGTTAAATTTTCATATTCTCTCTCTCTCTCTCTCTCTCTCTCTCTCTCTCTCTCTCTCTCTCTCTCTCCCTCTCCCTCTTCCTCTCTCTCTCTCTCTCTCTCTCTCTGTAGCCCAAGCTGACTTGGAAATCACTATGTAGCTTGGGCTGCCTTGAACTTATCCTTCTGCCTCCACCTTCTACGTTCTGGGATGAGAGCTGTGGCAGCTTGAATTCACTCATTATCTTTCTCAGCCTGCTTTCGTGTGGCCCTTGAAGTGTGGGGCTCTACAGATGGCGAACCACAACCCTTGACATTTACCTGTAAAATGACATCCTTTATGTTTTTGGAAATGTAAAGAGAGTGAGGAACATTCAACCACATTACAAAGGCTACAACCATGCTACCATTCACACCAATGCACTGAGCATGACTCAGGGGTGTGTACAAGGTCACCCAAGAGGCGACAGACATGGAAGTATCTAGAGTCTGCATTGTGATAGTTAATAAAGATGGTCATTTCCTGCTGAGTGGTCACAGCGAAGGCGCAGCCTCTCCTCTGCAGAGAGCACCAGCCTCTCATTCCCAAAAGAGGGGACCCGGTTCTTCCCAGGCTGTCCTTGAGGTTGGGGGAAGGGACAGGGCTGCTGTCGTGTGCTAGCTTGGCTCTGCCTCTAACAAATACCATCTGGGCCTGCAGGCATTTTGGTGTGGTGGCAGCATCCTGCTGCCCAAGCTCACATCCCTGGTCACAGACACAGCTTCTCTTCCAAAGATGTGTAACCTCAAAGATGGCGTGCAGGTATCTTATGGGGACATCACTAGCATCTACACACCTGGGTATGAGTGAGTCATCTCTCTCTCTGCCTCTGGGCATGATCACGCCTGATGGACACCAGGGCGCATCAGGAAAGGTGCCCCAGTACTCCTTCTGATGGCCAGTGTGAAGATGCCAGTCCTTGTGAGATAGTCTCTCCTGACAACAAGCCCCAACCTAACGAGGAGAATGTTGGACAGGAAGGCAGGCTTCCCACTTAGGCATCTTCCAGAAGCTGGCGGGCCACATGTGGCTGGTGCCATCAAGTCTCAAGCAAGTATCAGGGCTATGACTGACACTAGAGTAACCTAGAGATCACTGTAAAAACACACAGCATTTGATCCAGGCTGAGCTTAGAATCAGTCCGCCATGGCAGGGGAGGCAGGGTGGAGTTCACAGCCAGAAAATCACGCAGTGGGTGGAAGCCACTTATTCAAGCAGGAAGCAGGTATAAGAGTCAGAAAGAGGACCAGGGTAAAACCCTGAAGCCCCACCCCTAAGGTCCTATGACAGCTAAGCCTCATGTCTCAAAGATTCCAAAACCTTTACAAATAGCCTGGCCACCTGGGAACCTAGTGTTCAAACAATTGTGTAAGCCTCATAAAGGAAAGGGGGAAACATGAGCAAAACAGTCTATGTGAAATTATCAAAGGGTGTGTGTGTGTGTGTGTGTGTGTGTGTGTGTGTGTGTGTGTGTATGGAAGGATGCGCCTCCTGAGAAGTGTGGGTGGCGAGCCTGCCTTCTGAGAATGTGTGGTCTCTTCGCTGTGTGACAATGGCGTCCACCACAGTCCAGTGAGGAGGGAAGGCTTGTGGTCTTTTAGCAGGGTATGTAGCTGATCCAGGCTAGAAGGGAAGCCAGTGATCCTTGTGTCCCAAGGGGACACAAAAGAAAAAAAGAGACAGAGGGGGAAAGGGTATCTTTGCTCCCGTGTGCTCCAAGGGCCAGGTGGCCTCAAATCCAACTTGGAGCCCTCTGCTTGGGAGCGACATCTCCCTGCCCTGATGGCAGCTGTCCTGCCCTAGAGGAGTGCCTTGTGCGTGGCTGGCATGGTGCCCTCCTTGCTGTCAGAGTGACTCAGATCCCCATCCTGGCGCTTGCCTGCTCAGGCAGCACAAGCTGTTCCCTTGGCTTGTATCTACGGAGCCGAGCCGGTACTTCTATCTCCAGGATGGAGGCCAGGGAAGAGGGGTGTTCCTGTGTCGACCCTCTCCCCTCTCCCTCTCCAGGCACAGGGGTGGGAGAGGAAGGAGTGAGAGCCACATTGCAGGCATTGCTGAACTTCAGTTTACTCCGTTTCAAACTGCCTAGCCGGGTCCAGCCTTGCTTAGGGCATGCCCAGCAGGACAGCAGGCACTCAAGACAAGTGACCAGGTCAGGTATCACTCGAATGGGAGACTTTCCTGAAAAGTTACCAGTATAAATTGGGCCAGGTGGACAATTGCTGAGGAGACATTGACGGTGACTATCTGGGTGTAAAACACGACCAAAGGTCATTGGGCGCAGAAAGGGTTTGGACAAAATGTTCACGAGACTCTCTTTGCTCATTTTCAGTGGCCATGGTTCCTTACACTCTCCAGGGAGCAGTCTCTCTTACCCCTCCTCCTCTCCTCCCTCCATCTTCCCCCTCCTTTATGGTATTTTGAGCTCAGAGATGTTAAGTCAAATGCAGAAGGTCACATAGAAGTTGAAGGGCAGAGCTGAAAACCCAAAACCAGAGTCTTCTTCGGTGTATTTTGTTTTCTTTTTGTGGTACTAGGTAGGGATGGAACCCGGAGCCTGTGCACCGTAGGTAAATGCTCTCCCACTAAGCTATACAAATCCAGTCTTCGAGTCATGAGTTTTAGCAGATCCTGGGCTTGCGAGAGTGTTCGTGCATTCTCAGCTATTAGCACTCATCTTATGTAACCTGTTCTTGCAACGTCACAGGATGACTTTGGGCGCTTCAGCAACGACCCATGCTTTCAAAGGGGAAGCATACAGGTAAGGGCAGTGGGGAGACCCCAAGGCCGAGAGATTGGCTAGTCACTGAGTGGCATTTCCTATTTATTCTGCCCTCGAGATGTGATATGCTGAGCCTAGTGTATTAATTTAGATTGAACCACATAAAATCAGCATTTTCTGATGGTCAGGAATGGCCACTTCGTGGTAATACTTTAAAGGTTAACTGCCTACAGCAAAGATTCTAAATAATGTGACGTGTGCCTGGAGAGGGTCTAGGGACTTGAGGTTCATAGTTTCAAAATAGACAGGGCTCCTTCGGGCTGTGCTGTGACTGCGACATCGCAGTGTCATTGTGTTAGTTAGATGTCACTATAACAGAGCTGATCTGGTTGGTAGCCTGTGAGTGAGGCTGTCCTGCACCTCCTTGCGTCGCCCGAAGGGTTACAGACCCTTCTAGGAGGTGCCTGGGATCAATGCCTGTGCTAAGGGCATGGCCTCGGGTTAAGGAGCTCTAGCTGGAAGCCTCGGTTTTGCTCTCTGCCTGCTCTGTGACCTTGGGTGAGTCACTAATCTCCCTGCCACACAGATCTCATCCTGGGAACAGGAATGTTAACATCCTCGCCTCTCAGGAGTTGTGGGAATTATGTAAGTTAATGAAGGCAAAGTCTTTAGAATAATGCTGGTTGTGGAGTGCGCTATCACTCCCTCCGCTGCTATTATAAATACTCCGAAGATCCCCACATCTCAGATGAGAAGGGCAGAAGCGTGCTCTTGACACAGCGTAGAAGTTTCTGTGGTCTAGGGTTTCTTGGGGTCAGGGGGCAGCTAGGAAAATGTCATGCATGTTCTCCAAGTGCTGCATAGCAGGAGAGGCACCTACCTTCAAACCCTTCACTGCCATTCCTCCAGAACAGCAGTTCTCAACCTGCGGTCCTTTCTCAGGGGCCACATGTCAGGTACCCTGCTTAGCAGATGCTTACATTGTGAGTCCTAACACTAGCAAAATTACAGTTATGATGTACCAACAAAAATAATTTCATGGTTGGGGTGCAGCGTTAGAAAAGCCTAGAACTATGCTCAGAGAAGAGTTCTGTCTTCTGAGCGAAAGACTCATAAACATACGGGGTGAGAAGCAGTAGGACTAGCCTTGACCTCCCAGGCTCTCATTTCCCGGCTCCTGGACTAGGGGAGGTTCTCCAACAGATTGTCCAAGAAAGGGAGACCTGTGAACAGTGTCTCCCTGCCTCTTCAGGTGAGTCCCTCTGAGGCAGTGTGGGGCTTAGTACATCGAAGCCCATTTCTGAACTACTAGCTCAGCAGTCGTCAGGACCTCCCGACTAATGTGATTCTCGGGGGCCCAGTGACAGCTGTCGCATTCCTAGTGCTGGTTTGCTACAGAAAACAGGTCAGGACTGATCAGCAGCAAGGACAGAAGGTGTCGCGGTAAGAGTCTTGACTATGGATGGAACTTCCAGATGTTTTCTCCTTGCACTCAGGACGGCATGGCTTTCCTGAGGTCAGTGTGTGATGACGCATGCCCACTACTGCCCGACAGGACAACCACCTTCGCCGTCCAGGCATTTCGTCAACGCTCTCGCCATGTTAGCATAGGTGACCTCCTGTGCCACTCATATCAGACTCTCGATCTACCGCTGCCGCCTTGTAAGCTCCCGCGATGTCACCCAAAGCTTCGTCTTGGCATCACACTGTGGTTAAGGCTCAAAACCCACATCGCCAATCACAGCCCAGGTCCCCAGGCAAAGACCCCTGTAAGTGTGATATTCTGAGGATTTATCGATTTCCTCCTAGAAATCACAGGCAAAGCCAGGGCTCTTTAGGGAAAGGTCAAAGTCTTTACTGAACACACAGGCTATGGGGACACAGTTATCCAGGGAGCACACAATCTATGGGGAGAGACCACCAGGTCTTCAGCACCTATGCCTCTCTCTCTCTCTCTCTCTCTCTCTTTGTGTGTGTGTGTGTGTGTGTGTGTGTGAGGGGTTATACAATTGCCCATGACCACCAGGGGGCGCTTCACTGAGGGTCAGCCATGGCTCTAGAGGGAACGAGGCAGTCTGAAAGGCAGAGTTTGTGCTGACTCTAGCCATTTCCAGGAAGGAAGCTCTCAGCTGTTCCTGGCATGCTCGCTAGTTCCAGTGGCCCTAAGGACTTCTCCAGGCGACACCCTCACTGACTTTGGGCATCGAAGGATGTGTGGATAGGGAGGACAGCTGAGCATCCTGGAAAATTGAGATGTTCCTGTCTCAAGAGAGATTGATGGGGACAGTGCGGTTGAGTGAGAGCGACTGAGTAGGGACAGCAGTTTGTGAACGTGGTTATGTAAACCACCGAAGACCTGACCTTAAGACACCTATTGCTTCTGGCCCTCACTTGGAAACTGCCTTCTCTATTGACGGTGGCTGCAGCACAGTGTCCCTGAGATCAGAGGAGCAGGCATTCTTCTTTGGCTCTGGCTGCATCCGCAGAGAGAGGGAGGTGTGTCCTTGGATGCCTTTTGTGCCCAAACTGTTTGTCTGCATGGTCTCCACCCATTGCAGTCTCCCACGTCACAGGCGGGAGCCCCTCCATCCTCCTCTACACCTTGACAGAGCCCCAGTGAATGACCCTTTAACCTCCAACCGTGCTGGCATTTCCTGTTCTGTGACTGGCTCTCTTCTCCACCTTCTGGGCCCTTGGGGATGAGAAAACTAATTTGGAGCTATGGTGGCGGCTGACAGCCTTCAGGGTTGTGCTTCTGGCAGGTTTGCTGAGTGGCAGTGAAGACCCTCGATATGACATTTCAGCAGGTCCCCCTGCAGTGGTGGCCATGGGTTTGCGCCCTGTGAATGATCTGACTCCATATTGTCCCAAGGTTCTCTGAGGGCAAACTGAGCAGCACAGCCCATGCTTCATCCCTGTATTTGACCCTAGCAGCAGCTCACTGTGTTCCGTGAGGAGCAATAGCAGCAGCCCGTTCTTCATGATGCATAACCCGTTATTTTGGGGGATTCTGAACAGTTTTAGGTCCTTACACTTGGTGATCCTGTCCTCTGTTGGTTTGTAATGGGATCTCACGAAGCTCAGGCTGGCCCTGCGACTGTCATGTAGCCCAAGATGACTGGATTCCTGCCCCTCCTGCCTCTGTCTTCCATGAGCTGGAATTACAAGTACTCACCACTGTACTGAGCCTATGATTTGCTTTTTAAAACACACTTTGGTGTCCCTGTGTTCAACTCAGAGCTTCAGTAAAAAGAAAACTTGGCTCACGTAGTTTGCAAGAATTCACTGAAAAATTACCATAAGCCTGGCACAGCAGGGAGCTGGGTATTCAGAGCCACACAGGCAAGGTCACAGTACCTAGAAATACGATTCAGAAGAGGAGACAGGCGTGTAAATAATTCACCAAGTGACTGCTGCTGGGGTGGGGGCCAGAAAGGAGAGAGAAAGAATTGATTCATGGCTAGGAGTGGGGATCAGAGAGGGGTCCCAGAGAGGGAGCTGTCTCAAACAGCCTTTGAAAGAACACAAGAGCTGTACAGCTGGAGAAAAAAGGAGAGTTATTCCAGGCGATGGCAGACGCACAGACAAAAATTAGGGAGGTGTGAGGACGCATGGCACTCACAGAAGACACAGCAGAGCCAAGGCCACCCCCCACTGCTGCGCCAGCTGTGCGCTACACAACTCCAGGGGAGGCCAGCATCTCAGACTGAGATGGGAGCAGCATAGGTATCAACAACTACCTACGGACCAATAGGTGAACCCTAGGACCAATGACCAGTCCTAAGGCGGACACACGAGGAAGAGTCCTGAGAAATTCCGCTTTTGTTTTCATCTGTTGTCTTAACTGTCAGCGTGCAGCTGAGCAACAGCAAACATTGGCTGAACAATCCTTAAGGCCCTAGGGTTCGACCATCCTTCAGTTATGCTTGCTGACTCTGCAAGTTGGGGCTCCCGAAGACCTGGGCTAGCAATTCCCGCTGTGTTGTCCAGGACAATGGTCTTTACAGCATTGGTTCACGTTTCGGTGGCAGGTGGTCAGTGGGTTGAGCGTCCCCACTCATCATCGTAGACATTTCAGGGTGAGAAGACACAGTGCAAACCATCCAGTTAAGCACTCTGTAAATCAGGAGCTGAGTTACCTGGAGGAGAAGATGCCCCCTCAAAGCCAAGAGCTTGGCAGTTTCTGAGCCTTGACTAGCAGATTGGTCTCCTGTCTTGACTTGCTACACCATTATCACCAGAGAGCCATGAGTTCTCAGGAAGAACAAGGGATGTGTTCTCCTAGTTCCAGGGATGGCGACCTTTGAAATAGCAGATTGGAAGTTCATTCTCATCCCATCCCCGTGCAGGTAAGGGAAGTCTTCTGGCTGCAGTACAGGGGTGCCAGGGGGCTCTGTGTTGTGGTTGAGATGATGGGGAAAAGTTGCCCCCTCTTAGTATCTGTGGCTGAGGAATGCCATACATCTCAGTGGTGAGAAGAATCCCTGAGTCTATATAGAAGAAAGGGTGTGTGTGTGTGTGGGGGGGGAGATGTAGTCTAGTGACAGATCAGGAACCTGGGATGAACTTAAAGCATCCCGCAGACCCAGCCACAGTCAAAACTGTGCAGCTATCTGCTAACATCGACCACACAGTGACAGTCTGTTGACTATTTATCTGCTCTCTGCATGAGTCCTCCAGTGCCCCTCCTCATGGTCCTTCCCACCCAGAGGAACCATGAGAAGGCATCACATTCTCCAGGTCCTTCAAAATACACACATCTGCAAGGTAGACACTGTGTAAGGTGAGGCTCTCAGGGAGCACTTTCTCGCTGCAGGTGTATGGGGAAAGGATCTTCAGGCTGCAGACATGCCTCTCATTGGCTGGTGCTCCTGACAGCAGCCTCGGAACTAATGTTCTCGGTGGCAGATGCTGAGCGCCCTGGGACCATAGAGGGCAGGGTAGAGAGACCCAGCTGTCTTCTCTGTGTAGTTTCTGTCTGTCAGTCACGCTGGCTGTGCACTTCCCAGGAAACCATTTATTGTTATCAACAGAGGGCCATGGCTTGGATCTGTCCGTGAATGAGGAGCTGCATGCTTGCACGTGTGCGCCTATTCATCTGCTGTTTGGCTTCCGCCTTGTTTCCCTCGAGATAAAAGAACAGAAACTAGTGTGTTTTTCTTCCTGCCTTCAAGGCATGTCGGTTTGGGGACCTGGAGAAAGCACTGATTTGGACAGCGATGGTCATGCAGACCTTCTGAGAATCTCTCTCCCGAGGTCTGGAGATCACATGATTCCTCTAGGCCTTGCGAGCCCCCCTCCCTGGGGAAGTTGAACGGTCTCCTCTTTCCTTTGTTATAGATCTCCGGAGTTCTGACTCAGTCCCACCACACATCCCACCCAACCTGCCCTGCACATGTCCTATAGGCCTTCCAGTGGGTATCTCGGGAGTGAGACCCGGTTCGTACCCATCCCAAACATGCGAATGTACAGCTGGTACTGTCCCTGCTGACCTACTCCCACTTTGCGGCGACAAAGTCTCGTTTCTACAGAAATCATGTTTCAGCGCCAGGCTCCCACCGCCTAACCTGTAGGCCTTTTTTAACCAGCAGCCATGATTCCAGGATGGAAGCCTCAGAACGTTGAAGTTATTTTTCTTTTCTTAAATAACACGAACATTTAGGTTTCCGGAGCTCCTTGGTGGAAGCTAGCTACACTAGTCGTGGGAGCCCTGCATTGCAGCCCCTGTTCACGTCCCTTCCTCATCCTCGGAGCATTGTGAGGCCAGTTGCTTTTCCTGTGGCTGTGGTGAAATACCCCTGCAAAAGCATCTAAAGGGAGAAAGTATCATTTGGCTCGTAGTTTGAGGTCCAGTTCATTACAGCAGGTGAGGGGCAGGCGCGGAGCGGGGGCTTGAAGCAGGCTGCCCACATTGAATCCATAGCCAAGAGGCAGAGAATGTCATGGCTGCCTGCCAATGCCCAACCCCCTGTCTACATTTTGTACAGCACCGGCTCTCCAGCCTGAGGAATGGTCCTGCTCACAAATAGTATGGGCTTTCCCACATATGCTTATGTAGTCTGAATAATCCAACAGCCCAGAGGCCCGTGTCCCATCACACATGGCAAAGGTCAAAGGGGACTTGACTATGTTTCTATCCAATCAGGAGTGCAGGCTAGTGGCCACTGGGGTGTCTTGCCATTGTGGTCATGTCATTAGTGGCAATTTGGCAGCATGGCTTCAGTGACTGCGTGAGCTCGTGGTTGTGCCGGGTGGTATATAAGGTACTTGGCATATGCCAATCACCTCATTTATTTCTCCTTCACTTCTAAGAGATAAGCATTATTATCCCCCATTTGACCTGAGGTTAAAGGTTAACTCACCTTGCTAAGGCACCAGGTGGGCGTGGAATAGAGTTAAGGAGTTGTGCCACCAACTCCATCACGAATAACTGCCGCAGAGGAGGCCGGGCTAACGCAGAGGACGGTGTCAGGACATTAACGCAGTGCCCAGGAAAAGGAACACTTAATTAATTCTCACAAGGCCGTCGGGGAGCCTGACCTAGATAAGACTAAAGTTGAGCTGGTCCTTAAAACCTCCGCATCTCTGGAATCCCAGTGCTTGGAAGGCCAGCGGAGGACAAGTGCAAGTTTTAGGACAGGCAGAGCTGCGTGGAGCAAGACCCTGTTCCCAAATCCTACAGCAGTCAAACAACTCAGCCCGACTCTGGCAGGGTCCTCTTCTGCAGCAGTTCAGAGGAAGCAAGGCTTCAGAGAGTGAGGCGGGCCAGGGGATGGGTACCCTTGAGAGGTGGGAGGAGCTACTTAAGTGTTTCTGCACTTAACCTTCCGGGTGCTTAGGTTAGAGAACTCCAAAAACACTTACATTGTTATCAAGAGCAGGGTTCTTCCCTCTCAGTTTGCAGCTGTGGGTTGTTAAGGTTTTCTTGGAATTGCTAAAACCCACAGAGAATTCCAAGGCCTGGGGCAGGGAGTGGTCACAGATCTTCAGGGCACTCACTCTGCCTGCAGCAGGCCAGCAACATAGCCCCAGGAATGACAAGCTGCTGTTGAGGTCTCATATGAGACCCCCCTGCGTTCTTCCCTGACCATACCACAAAGCAGAGTCGGTGTATTGTAATCTCAGCCCCAGCTTGAGTCTTGTTTCTAGATTCCCAGATCTCTTCTAGGCAAACACGGGTAATAAAGTGGGGGAAGAGAGGGCCTGGAATCCTGAGAACACTTCCATTTCCGCCAGCTGAGTGACTGGTGTTCTCTGCCCTTTCTGCACTGGGCTCCTCATCTGGCGGTATGATCAGTCCCCACTGTTGTGGCCTCGGGCTTTTCCTCTGAAAATAACTAGAAATGAGCCACAAAGCAGTTAGTGACTCACTGTCATTAAGCAGACGACGTCTTATCGAGTAGCGGCGTGGTGAGGCTGCAGTGAGCAGAATCCAGCTGCAGTTATGGCAGGCAAGATGGAGAGATGGCTAAAGGGAGAGCCGGCCCCCGTTGACACCCTGAGACTGTTGGGGCAAGCCAATGGCAGCAAGACATCTTCTCCAGGGGTGTCCATGACTAAGATAGACTTGTAGAATTGTAGGAGATATGGGGGTAAATCACAAAGGGTAGGTTCACCAGTCAGGAGCTCTGGGGATGTCCCTACTTCCAAGGAAACACTTTGTGTTTGGGTTTTACTGCGTAGTCCACTTCACAGGGACATTCTTAGAAGGTGGACTGTGGGTCCAGTGGTCTGGGTGGGGTTTGTCCATTTGTAACAAGCTTTCAGGACTAGCTGTGGCCGCTTCTGGCCAAAGACACGTTGGGAACGGGTGGCCAAGAAGACAGGAGGATTCTCCCAGAAACAAAAAGACTTGACTCAAGTGTGACTTTCCACATTTCGATGTCTTCATGGAAACATCCTGAAGTTCCTCCGATGGGGGAGGGGAAGAACCTAGGATGCAGGGCTTCTGCTGAGGACAGCTAAGGACTGCTGAAGGAGATGACCAGCAGAAAGATCCAGGTAGTCCCTAGGACCTGATGCTCCACAGAGCCTGTTCAGCACTGGCCAATCACTGCTTGGATCATACAGTCAGGTGACGTCACTCCCAGAGGATCCAAGGATGGCCTCCTTGAGGGGGAGGGGGCGACAAAGGATTCTGGTTTTGCTCCATCCTCCACCGAGGCATAGCTGTCAGCCAGCATCATCTGGGGAGACAGGTATTCTGAATTCATGGGACCCAGTGCCTAATCCTGTCTTGAGGTATCCTTTGGTGATGGCTGGAAACTGTACCCTCAGAGGTTTTAAGGTCAGTACTCACAGTGAGATGAAGTTCGAGTAATGGAACAGGCATATGGGGAGGGAGATGTCACGTGCTAGCGGAGTGGACCCTGGGGCCGGGGCCGACCACAGGCCCTCAGGCTTCTCCCCCACTCATATCTGCAAAAGAAGTCCTCTGTTTAGCTGAAGAAAAGGGGAGACTTCACCCAGTTTGACCTATTTGCGGCAAATGCCGAATCACCAGGGCCCATTCCACAAAAGCCCCAGAGAATCTAGATGGTCCAGGCTGTTGATGTCTAAACCATTTCTCCAGCCTTAGGGCAGGGGACCAGGAAATTGTGCCAGAAAAATAGTGCTTAGGCTTAGGGACTGAGTTGTGGGCAGTGGCGTGGCTCCTTGAACGGCTTGCGGTATAAAGCTTCTCCCAGACCAGGTTATGTGCCCTGTCGTAGTTATCCAGATACCTGAGGCCAGCCCTTTTACACCTTAGTGCCCAAAGAGAATCCTGCTCCACAGTGACCCTTGGGCCCTAGGCCAGAATATATCAAGCTTGGCTGCTTTTGTTCTTCTACCCCCAGGGGATATCTAAAAGGGTCTGCAGGTGTTTGGGGGCTGCTATGTGAATCTAGTGCGTAGCGGCCAGGGATGCTGATAAATTTCTACATGGGATGGAGCAGAATGACTCAGTCCGAAGTGGGGAGAAGCCTTGTTCTATGTAAGTGTTCCTGGGGTTCAGGGCTAGCCTGGGGAGCTGTTGTACAGGAGGCCAGGCCAAGTCTTTGCAGAGAATTTGCTTCGGAGTGAAACACCAGGGCTTAAAGCCTCCATTTCAGTGACAGCGTGCTGCTCTCTCTTCCCTCTGGCACTGCGATTTACCTTTCAGGTTGTGCTTGGGCTTTGTGCCTGATGTCCAGGTGGCTTTCATAGGGGCTTGCGACCTACAGAGGAAGCAGGGAGACACAGGTCTTCCTCATGTTACCTTCCACATCCCATCTTCGTGGACTTCAACCTTCAACAAAGACTGTGACATCAGCCGCTCTGGGTAGCGGCTGCGTCGCCTCTGGCTTCTCACTTCCCTTGCTTTGCAGGGGGCGTGGAACCAGGCTCACTAGACACACAAAGAGGAGAACAGGGTGGGCCTTCAGTGGGTGACTACTGACACAAACACCCCAAACTTCGAGTGAATGCTTGGTCCTCATGCAAGGTCTCGGAGCTGAGCAAATGGGACACGGCAGTCTTTCCAAAGTGTGATTCGGGATGTCAGGGGAAAGGGCAAGCGGAAGCTTGGCTGGTTGCTGATGGATCATCCGCTCCTCTCTGCATGTAGCTCTTGGGTTTTGCTAACTGTGGTGCTGAGGTGAGGGAGAGCAGGGCATGCATCTGCTGTGAGGATGAGCCTGTTTTTATCTGAGCATGCAAGACTATATAATCAGATGCAAATGCAAATGATTCCCAGGCTGAACTTTGGTGCTTTGTGGGCTCCTGTTTTACGCCTCTTTAATTGTTCTTAGCATCCCTAAGATGGGAAAAATCCTGGAATTGTACAAATATTATGCTTTATTTTTCTTTGTCTCTTGCCTTTTTCCCATTAAATGATGGGAGGCAGCTAGAACTAATGACGGGGTTGATATAGTGACAGCTGTAGGTGTGGACAGAGCTTGAGAAGCTGCCTGAGGCAGAAAAGCACATTTGGGTAGTGGGTCTTTGATGATTGGCCACTCAA
The DNA here is from genome assembly GCF_000317375.1 of Microtus ochrogaster. Classification (NCBI taxonomy): domain Eukaryota; kingdom Metazoa; phylum Chordata; class Mammalia; order Rodentia; family Cricetidae; genus Microtus; species Microtus ochrogaster. Next base: position 39,570,262 of record NW_004949099.1, on the reverse strand, counting down.
GATCGCACATGAAGAGTCTGTGCTATATGATTTCTCCCTAATCCCTCTTTTTACCTTTTCTGGGGAGAAAGTTAGAGGCTCATGTGATAATCGTGGTGAATAGACTGGTTTATAGCACTGATTTAAATTTCAGTCCTGATACATGTATGAGAAAATCCTAAGGGGCCAGCGCTTCCAGCCTCCATATCAGCCTGCCATGAACTACACCCAAAGGAAAAAACACGCCACTGCTGCTTTTAGTCTTATCTCTAAATACCCACTTACCTAGTACTTACAGATAATTCATGGGCCTCCTTCCTTCTGAGGGCCGGCGTGATTGTTTTCAGTGCTGTAGGCAGATAGATCACCTATGCAGACATAGTCACCCTTGCTCCTGGTGGTGTACAGCCCGTCTCTGTATATCTATCAAAAATCACTATGAAGAGATCGAGGCCAGCCTGGTCTACAAGAGCTAGTTCTAGGGCAGGCTCCAAAGCTACAGAGAAACCCTGTCTCGAAAAACCAAAAAAAGAAAAAAAAAGACTATTGTTTATTCATATTTTTCCATCCATCCATTCATCCACCCACCTATCCATCCAGTTCTTTCTGAATTTGGGGAGGGGAGAATGCAAGGGCTTGTGGTTGGCACATCACTCGTTTAAGTAAGCCTTTCGCCCTCTGCCTTCTGTAAGTGGCTGAGTCCTCCCATGCCAGGGTGAGGCCTGGGGGTGGAGCTGAGGTGGACAGTCCTTGCCATGCAGAAGGAACACGTTTGTGTCCAAGGATAGATGGGCTGTGGGAGACATCAGAAGGGAGGGGAGTCCAAACAGCTCAGTGGATACACTGATAGAGCCACGCTGCCTCTCAAGGCAGTGCAAGCCCCCAGCCACCCTAAATAAGCCTACCAGCCCAGCCCTGCTCTGTCTATTCTTAGGCGCAGACTCGTAGTTGTGCCTGGCTCTGTGGGCGTTCTTAGCACCAGTTGCTCAGCGCCTCACCAGATCCACCCCGTTCACTCTCTACAAACCATCTCTTTCCTTGGCCTCGGTTGGGTCAGCTTGGCTGGATCATGACATTTTCTCATCACCACACTTACCTGCCCACAGGCACACAGACACGCACGTGTGCACTCAGGGGCACTCAGCATGGGTACAGTGCAAATACCTTTACATAGATAACTCACCTGTTCAGTAAACCCTTTCACACACGCACATTCATTCCTGAACACACACATGCTCACGCTGCAACAGGTCCACATTCTTGTCCATATGCGTACACACACACACACACACACACACACACACACACACACACACACACACACACAATTAATGGATGTTTATACACACACCTACCTTTGGCTGACCAAAACTTTAGAAAGCAGCTTTGAAAAAGCTCCAGCATCTTCTGGAGTTTTCGGCTTCCCCTGGTGATAGTACAGAAGGACTATGTTTGAACAACATAGCAGCTATGCCATTCTGGAGTATGCATTTTTTTCTGGTTGTCTGAAAGCTCACGAGACTATCCCCCTGACACACACACACCTTGTTTTGTTTGGTAGCTGTTATGTTAGGGATAGCCGATGAAACTTGCAACACGGTAACTGTTTCCCTGTCTTCTTGAATTGTTCAATGAGCTGAACCTGACTTTGAATGATACAGGTTGCATTAGGATTGAGGATCCTGACACTAGAAGGACATGGGCTTTGAGATGAGACACATTTGGTGTTGGTATTCAGGTTTGAATGCCGTTTATATGCCATGCAGGTTTAGAGCCTTGATGATCTTGGCATAATTTACTGATCTCTAGAAATGCAGGCCACCATATTTATATTGTAAGATGCCTTTGAGAGATGGGGTTCATATGGGTTGAGCTCTGGGGGCTCAGGAGTGGAGTGCTCTAGGAAATTTTCCAGAATGTGTTATGATCTTGGTCTCCTGGGGTGGTTTATTTAGAGTGGGTTATCTACGGCAGAATTCCCTATTGTTGAGCGGAGAGAAACTTCAAGAAGGAAACAAAAACCTAGGCCTGAGCATGTTGGGCTCCCAGTGGCATTCAAGACAAAGAAGATCTTGATGAATTGTCAGACAGTAGCAAACACACACAAGCCAGTGCAGGGCCTCCAAGATCTCCAGAGTCAATGGAAAGAGAGGAACCAGTAGGCTAGGTCAACCAGAGGTAGAAAGCTTCAAGGACAGAGCCAGGCAAGGGCAGGGCCAGGCAAGGACGGGTCCAGGCAAGGGCGGAGACAGGCAAGGGCATCAAGAACCGCACTGTGGAAGGTTCTGCAGCTCCTGGGGCTATAACTGTGCTCATATTCCAAGAACAGGCTCACATCCAGGCAGCTTTGGATTGGCCAAGCCGCAGCACACAACCTAAACCTCAGCGACCAGGGCCACTTAATCCCTTCCTTCTCTTTCTCTTATTCAGAATACCACAGATGCAGTTCTAAGGAATACTCAGGACCAGGCATAGAAAACAGAGAACCAAGAAGCCCCTGGTACCCAATCAGCCTTTTTAAATGATAAATTAATCAATATTTAGTAAACAAGCAAAAAACAATAGGGACACAAGGCTGTGTCTTCTAATGTTTTTAGACATGTTAAATAGCAAGCCATCCAAAGCAGAACCACCTGTCTGCTTCATGACAGTCATTCAATGGGGTATGGTAGAGTCTCGAAGGAACCTGTTGGGGGACTCAGAGTCTGTTGAGGAAACAGGGGCAGCTCAAGACAGTCACAGTCACCTTCATCAATGGCTGCAGTGTAGCCAAGTCTCAGCAGGATGTTAGCCCGGGAAGCCAGCTAGCTGGGAGTTTCTTCCTCCTTCTTCCTTAAGAGAGATCCTGGCTGGGCATGCAACTTCTCCAGACACCCGCCCCGGAAGGAGAGTTTAAAGAAGTCAGACATGTGAAAAGAAGGAGGGGGCATTCTGTCCTAAATCATGAACCACAAGGACTGCTTTTGCCACAGGGAAGGGCCACAATACTTTTGTACCAAGAACTTCAAGTGTGTGGCATTAAATCGACACTTGAACTGTGTATGCTCAGCCCCTACTTCCGTGTGCATCTGGTAGAAAAGGGGTCACTGACAACCCCTGCTTCCTTCGGGACAATTCTTAGGCTGAATCTCCAATCAATGGCTTTCCTGGTGTGTCCCTCCCTAACAACCTGCCACTCTGTTCAGCCTTGACATGGCCTTTGTTTTCCTCCTGTGACATCTGTCGACACTTCATCACATCAGCATCCTTTTTTGATAGAAGCCACTTACTTTTAAAGACAGTGCTTCCCAGGTCAGCTCTGAGCCTTCCACCCTCCATTTTCTAGAATCACAGGAGTGTTCGCCGTGTCCAGTTTCAGCACCTGAACTAAAGATCCCCAGGCTCCAAGCTTATTCTGTAGCTTACCTTTCCTTTCCCTGCTCTTCCTATAACACCCTCCTTGAGAGCAATTCTCCCCTTCCTTGTCTCTTTGGGGGCCTGAAACACTGTTCTTACAAGGAATCAGTTCCAACTTTGGGGATAAACAAACATTCATTTGAAGCAGGGCTTGACGGTGTAGCTGGTGGTTGTGTCTCTTCAGGTGGATGATTTGACATTTTCTTGACTCTTCCGTATAATCAGACTTTCGGTTGCCATTAGAGGGAGACATGGCCAGTGTTTCTCATGGTGACTAGAACCTAGCTGCTGGCTGGAACTCTAGTGTGCCATCTTCATTGCTTTGCGCATGCACAGTTTGTTCTAATATAAAGTTAATCAAGCTCCCTATTTGCCGTTCTACACCTGCCTAGCCACTTTCAATAAGTCCCTATCACTGGATACGATCCCGACTCTTGTCTGTGCTGCACCCGCTGTTTCTGGTCTCTAGGTGAACAACCAAGGCAGTGATGGGGAGGGTGGGTGAACCAGGATTTGGCGAGGATGCCTCTGGCACCTTTACTCTCACGTCTGGTGGCACTGATCTCTGATCATTTGCTTATCTCATGACACCTGTCCATCAAAAGGATGTCCTTGGCAGTAGCACGGTGTGTCTGGGCTGGGAAAAGGGCCCATGGACTTGCTATCCGGGATGCTGCTGGCTGGTGGCTCACAGTGAGAGTCAGGGTAGGAAGAACCAGGCATGTCTGCTTGGATGCTCTGTTTCTATGGAAACTTCTTCCCCTCAGGCCAAGGTCCTACAGGGCAGGTGGTGAGTTGAGGGGGAGTGACTTATGCTGAGAAACTTCCAGAAGATGTCTTTCCATGGCAAATCCATATGCTAAGTAGAGTGATCTTTCTCCAGATGCAAGAATATAACTGAGCTCTGACACAGGCAGAGCAATAGCCAGTGATACATTCCTGGTCCCCAAGGTGCCCAAAGTCAGCAAGAGCCTTGGCCCTGCTACAGAGAACCATCTGGAAGTACCTGGATGCTGAGTGACATGGGCAGAACACTGCTAGAGTCAGGGCCATGAAAAGCAGGCTTGGGCTCTTTCAAGAAGTACTGTGCAGTGCCTTAGATGACATAGTCACCAGACCTGAAGAAAAAGACAGGAGAGTGAGGACCTTCGTGGGGCGACACCACACTTAAAACGAAAAGAGCTTTATGAACTTGGGCCATATCTGTAGAAATGAGGGGAATAGCATGGGTGAGAAATCGTACCAGACCCTGGCAAGTGTAGAAGTAACCTAAAGGGTGCTGGTGGTATCTTGCAGAAGTAAAAACCAAGCCAAACTAGGGACTGCAGGCTTGGGTCCATGTCCCAACAGCAGAAACTGGTCACTCATTTGTGAGCGAGTCATTGGACTCTCAACCTTGCTTTCCCATCCTTGGAACTAGGCCACAGCATCTCTCATGAGGGTTAAGGCGAGACCAGAACAGAGTCTGCCATAATGGGATTCACCGTCTGCAGCCGTGAAATCTGAATAGACTGTCTTGTCATGCTCCTGCCTCAGCTCTGCTCAGGAAAACAGGTGTGTGTGTGTGTGTGTGTGTGTGTGTGTGTGTGTGTGTGTATGTGTGAAGAAATTATTATGCCAACTTTTAGCTCCTTTCCTATTGTTCTATGACATCAAGAAGTCCTTTCTAAGTGGGCACCTCAGCTTTCAAATGGTAAATTGAGGCAGAAAGAAGGGTCCATGTTTGCCTGGATCTCACATTCTATCATCTGTCGAGGGGTGCAAAGTTCTATTCCAGCTGCACGGTTGGACTCTGTGCCCGAATACACAAGAGAACGTGTGGGCCCTGTTGAGGGCAAGTTCTTGACTTAGGCAGAGGAACTCAGGGGATAGGAGTGGGGGCAGGTGGGACTCCAGTCCTCATTGCTCATGAACTTGGCAAACTTTTCTGATGTTCGGAGTCCAGGATCAACCATTGCCTTCTGCCTCCATCAGGGCTCTCCTGGAGGTATTGTGGTAATCTATTCTGGCACCTGTCACAGCCTTAGACAGTCCCTCGTTGCAACTCAGGCTGGTGGGCAGCTCACACCTCCACCCAAGAACCATGAGAAGGTCAAAGGTGTGGGTGAGTCCCATGGCTTTTGTCTCTTCTGTCCTGGGCTCTCCCCTCTCCCTTTCATGACTTGATTTTTGTAATGAGACTGAGCCAGTCTCTTGTACCAGAATTTTTCTGCTGGGCCAGAACCTCTTCTAAGACACCTTCTGATTTGAAGCCACCCCCTTCCCCCCCCCCGCCATGCATACACCTCTCTCTCTCATACCTGTCTCCCAGTGCCACCCTCCCCATAGTGCTCCGGCTCTTTCTCCCGCTCTCTCATCTAATCTCACCCCACTGAGATCCCCAGCACCCTGCCTGCAGAATGGGAGTTGGGAGGCTGTGACTAATGTGCTTGGAGGTGAGTCATCCGCTAAATATAAAACCCACTCACATCCCTGGTTGCAAAAATCCTGAGACTCCGCATCCTTCTCCTTCCCCTCTCTCGCCTGGGGGCGGGGCACGGAAAACAAGTAAACACCACCATGCAGCTGCAGTGGCAGCAGCATCACTATGTGCCCTTCAGCTCTGTCCTGCCAAGGCGGCCAGTGCCCCTGGTCTATGCAGGTCGTCCGGGGCAAGGAGTGAGACAGGGAGGCTTGACCCGAGAACTAGCGGGCAGTTAAGGAGGCAGGCATTTCTTGGGGGTTCTGCCCTCGTCTGTTTGTGCTCCTTTGTGTCAAGTGGCCTCAAACTGCTCCTTCTCCTGCAAAGGTGGTCACTCTCTGAACACACTCATGCCTGGCAGAGTCCAGGAAACACTCCTGTGTGCAGTATTGAAAGGCAGGGTTTGGGGACAGTGGGCCAGGACGGGTGACACCTGCTTCTTACACACATTCTTATTAGGGCTGACAGCTTGAATTTGGGGATCTTGTGTATGGATTCACACACACATATATACACACACTGTGTCATTGACTTTATACATGAACACATGTTTGTAACATCCTATATGCATTTAATAGTTGCCATTGCCTTTGTGTCCGATGGCATTTTCACCGGTTCACGTGAAGTTCCCCAGCTAATGTTCTTGCACACTTCTGAGATTAGGGCCCTCAATATTCTCCCTTGAGAAGGCTGTGGAGACCAAAGTTCTGTAAGATTCAAGCTAAGTGCCCCATAGAACAGTGCCAGGACCTACGGCCTAATGCCTGTGTGTGTGTCCCATGTACCTCACCTGCAGGCTAAACTTGAACTCTTCTGTTTTCTGTGAAACCAACCCATGCTAAGAAAGCGATCTTGGGTCTCAGCGCACATGTGCGTGTGTCCACATGCACTTACACATAAAACAGCATCTGGGAGGAAAAGCACGCATCTTGACTACCTTCAGATTTAGTCTCTTCTCCGAGCTCCATTCCGTTCGACTCTACCCTACTCTTTTTAATCTTGTTTCACTCTGATTTGACTTTCTTAGTTACACTGGCCATCACGTTTGTTCTGTGACCTCCCCCCTAGAGGTCAAGCTGCACTTATGAAAATCATTGAGACATTGGAATGTGCTCACGGCTTCAGTGGACAGTAGAGAGCTACATTCTGGTCCTAGAGGGAGAGACTACCTCTGTGACTTCAGACAAGTGTCTTCACTCCTCTGGGACCCATTTACAGAACCTGTTTGTCAAGGGGTCTTATAGAATGGCCTGGAAGCAGAGACCTTCCTTACCTATAACCATCACAGATTTGGATGAAGTGGCCTCCCCGAGTGTGAGGTGACAAGTACGTTGCCCATGTGTGATGTAGGGAAGACCCAACAGATGGCCTGGCAAGCGTCCACTCTGGCTCCAGAGCACACTTTTCGTTGTTGCACAGGGCATAAGGATGACACAATTTCTAACTTGGGAGTATTAGATTGGGTAAAAACCCAAATTTTCTATGTAAAATGTTAATTTCATTTCTTGTCTCCTCTTATATTTGTCCTGCCTTGGGTTTGAGGAAGTCTAAAGCAAGACCATTTGAACTGAGATTAAGAGGTAAATATGGACAGAGAAACGCAGAGGCGCCGTGGGTCAGAATCCTCTGCCCAAAGTGACCAGGCCTACTTTCTGGTTGCTGCTGCGTCACTGGGTGGCTGCGTGAGTGCAGACCTGACGGCTGCCCTGTCCAGGCACCCATGGTCAGACAGGAGGCACCTGGGTGGGTCTTCTCCTGCACGCAGCTTCTAGAAAACGAGACAGGAAGAAGAGGACAGGTTGGTTCTAGAGCGAGCCCACGAGTCATGAGTGGGGAACACTTTGCTTTTCCTAATTCAGGGAGCCCGTCGTTCTTCAAAGCCCGGCCTTGTGTGCTTGTTTACAGTCATCGCTACCTTCGGCGGTGGCTCATGTTGGGTGGGGTGTTTGTGGGAGGTCTACCTGCCTAATTGTCATAGAATTGCCACAGAGGCCATCCATGGGCATTGCCTGATGTCATCAGTGGGGTTCACAGGAGACGTGGCTCGCTTGGATCTCACCGAGAACCAGAGACTCAGAACTCTCAGGCTAGGCTTTTTGCTTCCAGATCCCAAAGGTCAGGCTGGCTCTGACTCTAAGGACAGTCAGGGGTATATCCAGGCCCTCTCCCTCTCTAGCATTGAGCTAGGCAATAGAAGGATGGTCTGTCTCTCTCAACCTCCAGGCCTCCCAGGTCAACCCTGGCCAGGGAAATAGGCTCCATCCTGTGTGCCTTTGTCGGCTTCTTGTGGCTATAATGAAGTATCTGAGGAAGGCTAACTTTATAAAGAAAAGAAGTTCATTGGACTCCCAGTTTTAGGGCTTTCGAAATTCAAAAAGCCTGACACCGGCTGTGGTGAAGGACGCATGGCAGATGGCTGGAGTGCGTGTGGGAGGGAGGATCACACCTCAGCCAGAATGAGATAGAGCTGGGCTTTCGTAACAACCTTCTCACTGGAGACTCATGGGGAGCATCTCAGAGTTTCTAAGGGACGCACACCGCATCGACCTGAAGACCTGCTAGAAGCAGCCTCATTTTACATGTATGCGTGTGTGGCGTTTGCGCATACATCTTTGCACATATGTGGGTGAATGTGTATATATTCTGCGTGTGTATGAAGGTCAGAGAAGGACACTAAGTGTCTTCCTTGTCGGCTTTCCACCTGACTTGTAAAGGCGGGGCTTCTCATTGACCCCAGAGCTTACCAGCACAATTAGTCAAGCTACACACTTAACTCCAGGGACCTCCAACACCCCCACCCCCACCCCCATCTTCTGTCTGCCCCCAGCACGCTGGGATTACCACCCAGCATTTCTGTGGATGCTGGGGATTTGAACTCAGGTCTTCACGCTTACTCACAAACACTTCCCACAGAACCATATCTCCAGCTCCTAGAGTTCCACCTCTTAACAGTGCCTTAGTACTTCCCAAACCTTCAGCCCTGGAGACCAAACTCCCAGCACAGGATCCCTGGGTTGGCAAGCAGCACCTCTCTGCAGTATCATTTCTCCAAAACACAGCTTTCCTGGGGGGAGGGGCATTATGGGAGGAGCACTCACCTGAGTCCTCTGAAGATCCCACATCTTCTCAGCATCCTCCCCTCTCTGGTAGGGGCTGGTGACCTTTGCCCTCTACTCTACTTTGGAATAAAGGGAGTCATGAGGGTGTCAGAATGCTGAGGCGTATAGGATGAGAATTCTTGTCACTTGTGCCTCGGTGTCCCCCCCTTCCCCTACCGCCACGCCTTAGAAGTCACTTGGAGCCCAGTTTTGTAACTGGGCACTGAATTCACGCTCTGAAAAACCCTTGAGGAGTTAGCGCACCCCCTCTCCTCTGTGAGACAATGCAGCCCCCGGCTGATGGCCAGACCCTCTGAGGAAATGGAACGCTACGCTACCCAAGAACCACGGTAGACTCTGGGGACCTTGCTCATGGGTGTTCCCTTCCCTCTCCCTGAAGCACGGCTGCTGCCACCCCTGTCTGGGACTCCTTGCAGAGGAGAGAGGAGTACCAAAGATTGTCACAGTACAGCAAGACAGGTTTGCGTTTCTAGAGGCTTCTGAGAGCAGCTTTTGAGAAAGAAGCAAGCACGCCTCTGTTTCCTTCCCCCAGAAGGAAGCATGCACTGAACACCTGCCCTGGACCCCACACTCTTTCTAAATATGTTTGCCCCCAGTGCCGGGCCCATGTCTCAGGAGAGGGACGAGCATCTGCACCCTGCCATTCGTCTGACCTCTGGCTATGGCACAGATTTACTGCCTGCCCCCTTCCTGTCTGATCTCAAAAACCAGTCTATGACCTTCTCATTATTTCAAGCAAGAGAACATCACAGAAGCTTCCAGTGCCTTAGAGTAGGAAGGAGCATCAGCTTGCAAAGCCTTCCCTGCAGTTGCTGCAGCTCAAACAGCTCTGCCGGCCCATGCTGAGGTCAGAACGGGCACCTTGGACTGAGAAGTGGGGTGCTTGCCACTCAGGGAGAAAGACCTGTCACCTCGTTGCTGCAGAGGGAACGGTTCTGCTAGAAAATGGCCTTGCCCAGCAGTGGCCCCTAGCCATATAACAAGGTACTCATGACCACTGTATCATCTGGGCACACAAACCTGCTACTGGTACGAGAGGCAGTGACTAAGAAGGCAGGGCCCCATGGTCTGTGAGAGATTGTGTCAATGACCTTAGCCTAGCCATGAAACCACTGCTCAGCTACTAAGTGGAAGAAATGTGCCTGGCATGGCTCTCTGTCCTCAGGACATCTGACTTCTGGGCCGCTTTTACTTTCATGAGAGCCTGGCTGCTTGCACTCACCCGGGCTATTCGCTGTGGTCCCTGCCATTGGCCTCTGTCTGGGGCTTGCCCTACAAGGTCTGAGTCGGCTCTACCAGACCTTTGAGAAGGAGGACTTTAGGGCCACGGTCTAGTTTCTTTCCATCCGCCCTCGTCTTTCTGGACAGCGGAGCAGCTGGGATTGCATCGCTGGCACCTGGGAGAAAGGGGGTGACTTCCAAAGAGAAGTGTCAGAGGTGAGAAGTCCCTGAGTGTGTAGATCCCAGAGAACAGGACTGGGAGATAACTGGTGTACCCCTCCCCCCCACTGAGATAATGAGACACGGGATTTGGGTGACAGTATGAGACCCAGGACCCGGATGGCAGCATAGCGCTTCACCCCTACCTCCAGGGAAGATGGCTGATGGTGACTCCTTCTGTACAAGCCAATGAGTCCAGGGCCTGAATGTGCTCAGGAGCCAGCGAGGGTCAGGCCACCGGCATTTATAGACTGTCGGAGAAGGCAAAAGGAGATGAGACACGTTTGGCAGTCAGTCGTGTTTGTTTGTGGCAACTTCTCCCGGGGTTCAACTGGCATCTCTAACCCCCAGGCTTCACTACTTCCAAAATCCCTGCTCTCATGGTTGGCAGAAGCCACACCGTCTGTGTTGGAATCCCTGCCTGGTCATATTTCGGCTGAATGACCGTCACCTGCTTAACTAGCCACTCTTTCTCTCAGTCCCTGCCCCTAAAAATGTGCCGGGACGGTGCTTACTGCCTACGCTGAGACGCCTGAACATGAGCCAAGGACACAGGCACCCAGGCGGCTCATGGGCCCTGCCAGGACTCCACACACTTCAGGACACACAGTGAGGGCCTTCTGCTTCCACTTAGCATGTAGGCCTGCTCTGCCTCTTAGCAGCTTCCTGGTTGGCTGTCAGGCCTCCTTCACCAGGGAGCAGCAAGGTGTAGCTCACTCAGTGCTACCTCTGCATTTTGGTGCTGTTGCTTGGAATCAAAACATGGAAAGGGTCTCAATGCTTTGGTTAGGGGATCCTTGTTCCTCAGCAACAGAACAAGTAAGGATCACTTCAGCTTGCCCTGTGCACCTAGAGTAAGGACCCAAGATGTCTACTTCGTGTTTTTTTTTTTCTCCATGTGGTACCTCTGTGGCAATCCCTGAGTTGGATAGATTTTGGCAGAGTCACTTAACATTCGGCTCAGCCTGATGCCCAAGGTGCCTTTGCAGCCCGGCTGGCAGAGTGGTTGGTGCTGCCTTGAAAATATGGGAAGTATCTGCCCCCTAGTGGCAAGGTTGGGAACAACGGCTGCTGCTTTCTACCATGCTTGGCAGCCTCTTGGCTGTGAGACTCCAAACTTCACTGAAATGTGAGTTGAGCCACTGTACACACAAAAGCCCCTCCCAAAGAGCTGAGAACCAGGCAGCTCCCCTATCTCAGGTCCCAGGAGTTTACTAAAGAGGCTACTTGTGAAGGTCTCACTCTTAAGGAGCCTCATAGGTTGAAGGGAGGTGTTTACAATAAACAGTGCTGGCAACTTCACGTGCCGGGGAGGGAAACTGGATCCCAATACCATGTGCAGAAATAAACTCAAAATGGATAAAGACTCCGGTGTAAAGCTTGAAAGTGCCAGCCTAATAGAAGAAAACAGGAAATTTCTTGACCTTCATTTAGGCGATGGTTGTTGTCCCCAAACACGGGTAACAAGTGAAATCGACACACACATTGTATCAGACTAAGACACTTCCAGATAGTCACAAAACAAGCAACAGAGCGAAGAGACAGATTGCAAAGCAAGAGAAAAGATTCCCGGCCCCAAGTTGCTAGGGGCTAGCGTCTACAAC
>NW_004949099.1:39543248-39555603 GCF_000317375.1 Microtus ochrogaster | reverse complement strand
AGAGCAGAGTCACACCATATCCACAGACGAGAGCAGAGTCACACCATATCAACAGACGAGAGCAGAGTCATGCCATATCCACAGACGAGAGCAGAGTCACACCATATCCACAGATGAGAGCAGAGTCACACCATATCTGCAGACAAGAGCAGAGAGAAATGAACGAATGCACTCACTTGTTTGTTCGCCTGGTTTAGCATGATTTCTTCACATACTCTTACACAGTTTAGGCCCGTCTTCCTCGCCCAGGGAATGGTGCTGCACTCCATCTTCTCACATCTCTGAACGAGTGAGACAACTCCCCACAGACCAGTCCACAGGTCTGCCTAATGTAGACAACCCCTCCCTGAGACTGTCTTCCCAGGTGACTCCAAGCTATGTCAAGTTGACAAAGCTGACCATCCCAGCTCCCATAACCTGATGTTCCAGAGAATAACAAAGCAAGGCATGAGCAGAGTCTTTTTGTCCTGGGATGCAGGCTTTAGGAACTGGCTGTCCCTGCTCCAGCTTACAAGCTGATATCCCCTCGCAATAATCCATCACTTCATCCCTGCCGGGACGGCTGTCTGCACCCCGCACATACCGTCCACCTTTCTCCTCTCTTGTCCTCCAAGTTAGCAGTGGCGGAAAGGCCACAGCAGGAACACTGGCAGTGGGGTCCGTAATGGTGAGTGCTGGGGATGGTTGTCAGGTTGCTTGTCTCTAAACACAAGCTGAAAATTGATGGTAATAACAATGATAATAGCAACAAAACAAATTTAATGTCCAGTGTTAGTTAAGTATTATCATTATTTATTTTGTTTTTAATTATTTTATTATTCTATATGTATGGGGGTTTTGGCTGAAAGTCTATGCGCCACATGTGTGCCTGGTACCTTTAGAGGTCTGAAGAAGGTAGAAGGTATAAATGGGCTATTGGCCTTTCATTTCTTTATTAAACCAATCACAGCAATGTATCCTCACACAGTTTACTAATATCCCACAACGTAATGATGTATAGGAATAATAATAATGTATTATTCCAAGGCATCAGTTTTACTGATTTTGCTTTTATTTATTGGGTAGAATTCTGGGTTAATCAGACTCCCCAGACTGTTAAATTGTCCATGTATTATTTTACTTATGCATATGTTTATCCTTTGTGCTTCATGCCCCTCATAGGCCCACAAGCTCACAGGCTTGTTATGTATACACATGCCTCCAAAGCATGGATTGTGATCTTATATGTAACATGCTGAATTTGCAGAAAAGGTAAAAGTGGACAGTTTTGTATGGATTTTAGGCCCGCTCAGAGTTAGAGATGCAGAAGGACCCTGGAGGGGGCGTGGTATTAAATCTCAATGGCATCTGTTTTGTTTCATTCCTATGGCAACACTGATAAGCCAGGCACTGGATGGACAGTGTCTGACTCTGTAGGTCCAGCCTTTGGGGACTCCCACCTTACACTACACCATAAATCATGGGAGGATTTTTATTTATATTGCCATCCCATGAGAGTATAACCCAGTGGCTGTTAGTGGAGCCACAGAGTAATGTGGCCATCACCCTCCTTCTGGAATGTCCACATCATTCCCCAAAGAAACCTCATCCCTATTTATAGCCTTGCCCATCTTCTCCCTGCTTCTCTTCCCTTTCTTGGCGTGACCACTGGCCAACTTTATGTCTCTCTGGTGAGAGATAAAAACAGACCTTCTTCTTCTAGACAATTTATCTAGCAGGGAATCCTATAATGTGTGGCCTCCTATGGCAGGCTTATTTTATTTACAGTAATATTCAAGGATCATCCATGCTGTGGCATGTATCAGTACTTTATTCCTTTGCATGGCTGAGTAGTATTCCGTGGCACACACGCATTTTGTTTGTCCTGCCATTTGTTGCCTCACTGGGGGGGAACTGGGCACTGGCGAGAGTTGCATTTGAAAGCTGGAAATCAAGGATACAACCAAGTCAGGAGGATTTCTTCTCAGTCAGGAGGCTAAGGAGACAAAATTAATGCTTTAGGAAGTTACTATGGCAGGCCTGTGGCACTCAGGTCTGCAGGGAGGCGGAGATAGGAGTGAAGCTAAGCAGACTACACCAATCAGGAAAGAAGCGTCAGGAAGACCCCTGTGTCGGGTGCAAACCCCATCTCTCTCTGGCTCCCCCCAGTTCCACTCACTCGCTTTTTCTCCTCCCCTTCCCTCTAGCCAGCTCCCTCTCTCGTCCCTCTTTCAGTTCTTTTCTTTCTCAGTGCCTTCTCTCTTCTTTCTCCCTGTCTCTCTCTTTCACTCTCTTCCCCCTTTCTCCTCCCGGTTTTGTTTCTTCTTCCCTCCCTCCGTTCTTAGTCTCCTGACTTCCCCTCATTCTGTTTTTCCTTCCTTTCTTTCTCTCTACCACTTCCTCTCTGATTCTCTTTTCCTCCCCCTCCCTGCCTAGTTCCTTTTCCCTCCCTCCCGCGCTCCTCCCTCTTTCTCTCCCTCTCTCTCTCTCCCTCCCTTGCCTAGAGCCACCAGCCTGGAAGCCTCGGTCATCCCAGGCATAAGGCCAGGGTGCTTTCAGTCCTGTCTCCTCTTTCCTTCTGCATGGCTGTCGAGGATCAGCTGGTCACACGCCTTCCTGGAATGTGCATGATGATAATTGCCTCTTGCACAATTATCTGCCAAGCCCTGTCGGTAATGAAATGAATGATTTAGTTATCCTTGTTAGGAATAGCCCACAATGCTCAGAAACTCATTATGGCAGCCACGAGGCTGGCAGGAATGCCCTCGGAGGCACCTGCGAGTGAGTGGCTTTTACAATTAGCTCTCTCTTCTCTGCCAGATACCACAATCCCACCCTGCCCCCACCAGGAGCCAAGTGCAGGAAGCTTTCTAGAGGAAAACCAATAAACAAGCTTTGGGCTAAGGTTCAGCTGCAGAGCTTGCTGGACAAACGCAGGGCCTTGGGTTTGATGTCCATCACCGCAAGAAATACGAGGCTGAGCAGGACTCCCTCTCTGCCAGCTTCCACTCACACAACATGAAACCTCTTTCTCACACTGCATGGGAAGGTTTACCCAAAGCTCTGTGGAGATAAGTGCAATGTAGAGGCCACCAGGGTTCCGGAGGAAGCTTGCTTAGCCAACTAAAGGCAGGGCTCAAGTGGGCACATCCTATGCCACCTTCCCATCCCCCACTGCCTCTCTGGAGGCTTTCCTTGTCCATCTTTTCATAGAGATGCTTCAGCCTTGGCTCCTGCCGCAGTCTTTCTCTACTGACTATAGCTGTTGAGTTTCAAGGGTAAGAAGAACAAAGGAAAACAGAGATGGGTGTGTGCATGGGCATGGGTGTGGGGAAAGTTGAAGCCAGGGATGCAGACAGAGTTGCATGGAGTTTGAGGAAAGCTGTGCCACATGCCCATGTGCTCTCTTGTCTTCTGGAAGATTCTATTCAAAAGTAACTTCTTTGGTATGGGAAAGAGCTGCCTAGAGCAGAGACCCCCCCCTCCCAACACACATACAGTGTCAGTTTGGCTTTGTAACAGAACCATTGCTCATTGACCACTCCCAAGGCAGCATACCTCAGAGGCCTGCAGAGCAGGGAAGATTCCTGAACCTAACCTGGCTCTGATGTGGGAAGTCCTTCTGTCAATGTGTTGCTTTTATTGATTAATGAATAAAGAAACTGCTTTGGACCTATAGCAAGGCAGAACTTAGGTAGGCAGGGAAAGCTAGGCTGAGTGCTGGGAGAAAGAAGGTCGGAGTCAGGGAGAAGCCATGGAGCCGCCAGAGTCAGACATGCTAAAACTTCACTGGTAAGCCACTGCCATGTGGTGATACACAGATTAATAGACATGGGTTAAATTAATATGTAAGAGTTAGCTTATAAGAAGCTAGAGCTAATGGGCCAAGCATTTAAATAATACAGTTTCTGTGTAATTATTTTGGGGCTGAGCAGCTCAAAACCAATGAACGGCTCACTCCCTCATTTCATGGTTTCAGTCTAAAAAAGTCATGTTCATACACACCTGTGCTTAGTTCTACAGCCTCCAGAAAGTCATTCTATAAAAATGTTGAGACAGCTTACAAAGAAGATGATGAAACAACTGGATCAACGAGATTCTGTAAGAGGGATAGAACGTGCAGATTCCCCTGCGGTTGCCAAGACAGGGTCTGCCCCTGAGAAACTCTGCTGTGACCAGAGAGGCAGCCTACAGAATGTAAGAGGTACAGCCTTGACTAATTTTGAGACTGAAGGAGACACCAAATCAGTAGGAGCTGAGTGTGTGTGTATAGTGGTGTTACTAAGAAAGGTCTGTCATGAGTCTTCCCAGGCAACACCAGCACGGCGGCCAATAAGAGCTGGGGACATGACATTGACTCTGTCTTCGCTGCTACCACAGTCATTTCTAAGATCTAATGAACATCACCAAGGGTGCTCTTCTATCACAATGAGGGATTTGTTGGTGGTGGTGGGAACAGAAACATCCTCCTATTTGCATGGGATTGAGGACCATATCCCTAGGGTGCCTTGTTCCCCAAAAGACTGCGAAGGTTTGTTTATTTTATATCCCAAAAGTTAGAAAACTCTTTCTTTGATCTCAATGGAAGAGGCCTTATCAGAGAGGGGAGGAGGGAGGGAGGAAGGAGAGAACTGGGATGGAGAAAGGGGCAGAGAGAGAGAAGGGGGGAGAAAGGAGGGAATAGCGGAGGGAAGGAGGGTGTGAATGCAGGAGAGAGGGAGGCAAAGTAGTGGGGGGTGAAGGGAGGTAAGGAGAAAAGGAGGAAGGAAAGAGGAAAAAAAGGAGGAGGGAGGAGGATGGAGGAGGATGGAGGAGGGGAGAAGAAGAGGGAGGAGGATGGAGGAGGAAGGGGAGGAGGGAGAGAAGTGGGAGGAGTAGGGGGAGGAGGAGCAGGAGGAGTAGGGGAGGAGGAACGGGAGGAGGGAGAGGAAGGGGGAAAAGGAAGGGCTTTATGGATGCTTGCACTGGATGATTGTCACATCCAAAAGGAAAAGGACTATTTTGAATGTGCATCAAGGTTGATTACGCTCAACCCTAAAGGACAATCCCTGACCCAGTTCTCACAGTGCATCCCACTTACCAAGTGTGTATCTCTGACCTCCAGACTGTCTGGACCTAAATCTCAGCCTCACAAACTGTGTGATGTTGGGCAAGTTCCCTAACCTTTCTGTGCTTCGCTTCCCTCATTAGTGAAAGCTATTGTAGGTACAGTTTCTCATTCTCTGCCTCAGGAAAGAACCATGTCTTACCTGGGGACCCCAGGGATGACTTAACCCACTCAGCAGTAAGACAGATGACCAAGGATCTCCCCACGGGCTGCAGTAGTTGTTCTGAGAGCAGGTGGGCTAAGCAGGGCTGGGGGCAAAGCATGAGGGTCTTTCTACTGTTTGGTTTGGGGTGGACAGAGATCTTGGGCAGCATTTAGTCACGCTTTCTCCTCAGCATGGAATGCCAGTAGACACACCTCTCCCTAGTGTGGATGGCCCATAAGCCGATGGGAGCACTTAATGGGGGGGGCTCAGTGAGCACTGGACTTCCTGGTAGACATCTAGCCCAATTCTCTTGTACTGACCTGCTATCCCTAGAGTAATGTGACTTCTCAGGATTTCAGGTCCTGCATGGTGGTCTCCCAAGACTCCCATGGCAATTGTAAGAATTGGTAGTGTGAAGACCCAGGGCTGGCAGCGGATGGCACCCAGCCTTCAGATGGCAGAGTTTTACCTTCCAAGAGCATCTTCTCCAGGATTTGGTCCG
This sequence comes from Microtus ochrogaster, assembly GCF_000317375.1. NCBI lineage: Eukaryota > Metazoa > Chordata > Mammalia > Rodentia > Cricetidae > Microtus > Microtus ochrogaster. The sequence goes on along the minus strand of NW_004949099.1, from coordinate 39,549,870 downwards.
AAAACGCTTGCATCAGGCTATTCAGGGTAGCCAGTGATCCAGTCCCCACAGGGAATTCGCAGCCTGTGTCTAGGATTAGACTTTGCGCTGTACTGACAATGCTTGTCATGGGTGTGAACAAGAGCAGAAGCAGTGGGAGGTTTTGTTGCAGATGGACAAGGGACTTGGGTTAACACGAAGCAGGATGTGAGTTGTCAGACACGGAGAAGCAGGTAGTGAGTGTCAGGGCACGAGAGGATGAGCCCATGCGCAGAGCAGTACACAGGTCTCAGGCGGGGGAGGCTCTGGAGCAAGGGCCACCTGCAGACACTTTTGGAGCCTTCAAATGGGATTCTTCGGGGTAGACAGTGGCACATGATAGGATGGTGACGGGTGCAAGGACTTGTGTTCTGATTGGAGACCAGCTGAGAATCTGTGCAGACAGTGTCAAGGACACAGAGGGGTGACTGCAAACGCAGTGTGTACCCACAGGAGTGTGCAGCCCAGCAGGTGCAGCCCGGCATGGTTCCAGGCAGTCACTGTCCCCCCCCCCCCCGTCTTGAGATCGTGCCATTGTCCTGGCCCCAGGTGTAGAAACTGGAGAGTTCCTAGCCTTGGTCCTTGGTGTCTTTACAGGGCTACAGTGCACAGTCTGTCAGAAGAGGAAACTGAGGCACTATTTTGTAAAGAGCCTGGTAGGAGATTCCCCGGGGTCACTGTAACGCCAGATGCAAGTGTTCACAGACTGCATTGGCTCCTAAACTGGGGTGCTGTCCTTTGTCTTTGAAATGAGGAGGGTGAATGTGTGTAGGAGAGGTCTATGGACAGCCGTTTAAGTCTCGGCTCTGTAGGTTCAGGTTAGGGGAAGTCGTGGGAGGAAGAGGAGATCCGGAGTTTGCAGTGACTACAACTGTCCTGCAGGTCATTGCTACACAGGGACCTGGAGGAGAGATAAGGACTCCGCAGGCTGAGACAGACAGAGGCCTGATCCTTCATCTCTGTCAGAAAGGGGCAGGGAAGAAACAGACTCAACACTGGGACAGGAAGCCAGGATTTACGCTGGGTCAGACAGGCCACAGGGCGCCGGAGAGGCCCATGCACACAGCTTCTAGGTAGTGCCACTGATTTTACTTTGATGGTTTATTTATTTATATTTTATTATATTTTGAGACAAGATCTTGTCATGTAGCCCAGGTCAGTCTTGAGTTCATGCCTACATGGTAAGAGCATCTTTGCAAGAAACGATGGTCTGAGACAGTCCACACCGGGATGGTAGAAGACTGTCCGCCTCCTGTGGTGCTGTCTACCCTGAGATCCTCCTGCCCCCTGTCCCCTATTCCTCTGGTGCCTCTTACTCTCCTTGACTGTATGAAAAGCAGGGTGAATGGTCAGAATGGACGCAGATGGCTTTGGGGTGACTTTTGCAGCCGTTCAGCCATGACAGGTTTGTATATTCCAGGGTAGGGTGTGTTGATTAGGAATGTTAGGTAGGAGGAACAGAGATGTGAAATAAATACAGAGTCATAGGATAGTACCGGGAGGGCAACTCGGTGAATAGTGAATATTGAATATTGAATTCGCCTGTGTTTAATTTTCATATACTTTTATACCCCTATACAGAAGTGGGGGAAGAAGGCAAAAGACAGCTTTACCGTGACACAAAGGACAACCAGAACAGTTACTTGCTTCAGTACTTGAGACGTCAAGCCATTATTTCCTGAGTAAAGCATTTTGGGGCAGGAATATGCAGTGAACACACCTTAGTCCAAGTATCCTGTAGGCAGCCACTCCCAATGTCAAATCCTCCTATTTTAAAAGAAGGAGCACAGGAATAAGCTTGAATTCTCTGGCCTTTGGTCAGGGTGGAGCAGATCCACCTCTATGGGCCATCTTGATGTCCAAAACACCAAGCAACCACACCTGACGTCAACAGCTTTGAAAGAGCAAACATAAGCTCAAACTCTCTGACCTCCAGTCAAGATGGAACAGGCTCACATCTGTGGGCCTGCATGTGAGTGTGTGAATGCGTGTGGGCGTGTGAATGTATGTGTATGTGTGCAGGCCTGAGAGTGTGTGAGGGGATAGGACTCACCAGCAGACCAGAACACAAGGTCAGAGAGCTTCCAGGTGAGGTGGGGCCAGAGGATGCTTCAGCAGGACTCCTGTCAGCCTTCACAGCTCGAGCAACAATCCTGGTGGTGCTCACCGAGGAGCCAAGAGCAGCCCCTGGAGGAGTAAGTAAACAGTGAAGGACCAGAGGGTTCTGTGGGAGGAGGAAGGAGTCAGGGATGCTCCATCAGAGCCAGCCTTAGAGTATGAGAAGAGAGAAAAACGGAAGAGGGGGCTCCTCTCTGCCTGCGTGGCCCTGACCTCCACCCCTAACTTGACGCACTTATCTCTAACCCTGTCCCTTGAATCCTGTCATCTCGAAGCCACTACCATAGACTGCAAATTTCAAATAGAGCAACCAAGGGTGAACACAAGGACCAATGTGGCCAATAACATGCTTTGCAGAGTATGGACGGTGCATGTCCAATATCCCAAAGCAAGTCCGGAAACCAGTGGCCATGTCAAGGAGGTGGGGAGGAGAGTCATAGACTCACGGAAGGAGGCAGAAGTGCAGGCAGCAAGGGTTTAGACAAGATGCAAACCCTGCTTCTACTTACAGGTGCTGCCTTGGCATACCCTGGAAAGCTGTGGAATACACAAATCCAGGCCTCAGACAACAGAGGTAGGAGATAGTGCTGGGCAATGAGAATGTTCATTTGTTCACTTGGCCTACCTGACATTCTGAGGTTAAGAGGTGGGGCTGAGCTTGCTTTGGAGCCAGCTAAGGGAGGGCTGGGGGTGGTGGAACCGCCATCCAGACAGCCATTGTCCCTCTCTGCTTCTCTGGGTTCAGGGACACTCCTGGCTTCTGGTCCCTATGTCACTACCAGAGAATTAAAGAACCTTCCTAGCTCTCAGCTTCTCCAGGCAGCAGTAAGCCCTGTGGTTTTAGTCCCAGGGGGACCCTTAGAACTGGCAGGATCCCTTGTCTACAACTTGGGCCCGCTGTTCTTTCCAGGTCATATATTCTGATAGATGTAGGTCTTTTCGGGGGCACTTAAAGGATAAGTCAGAAGGCCCTGGAGAAGTCACCGTCCTTTTCATCTGTGACCGTTCTACCCCTGTGACCAACCTTGGTGAGTCATCTTAACCGGAAGTAGGCTTAAGATCTGGTGGCTAGACAGACATGTGAATTCACCATGGCTCCAGACCACACAGCCACTGATGCAGATGGGCCTTCTACTTTCATTGGTTAATAAACAAACTGCCTTGGCCCATTTGATGGACCAGCCCTTAGGTGGGTAGAGTAGACAGAACAGAATGCTGGGAAGAAAGGAAGTGAGGCAGATGCCATGCCTCTCCTATCTAAGGCAGACACGATGAAGCTCTGACCCAAGATGGACATAGGCTAGAATCTTCCTGGTGAGCTACTGCCTCGTGGCGCTACACAGATTATTAGAAATGGGTTAGTCGAGGTGTGAGAGTTAGCCAAGAAGAGGCTAGATATAATGGGCCAAGCAGTGTTTATATGAATACAGTTTGTGTGTTGTTATTTTGGGGTGTAAGCTAGCCAGGCGGGAATGCTGCCCGCAGCTCCCCACTACAAGCCACTACCATTTCTGCCTGCTGCTGGGAACCTCTGTCCAGCTCTCTAAGCCCACAAATGGGCCTTTCCTCAGATCTTTGGGAACCACTATTCCACAGGTTCGCAAGGAGCTTTTGCTGTGACAGTCACAGTACCTACCCCAGGAGGCTCCCAGTGGGGACTAAGGCAGGGGTGTCAGTTGAATTAGGTAATTATGAGTCAGGGGAAACAGTTAAAGGCACAAGTTGGGGGCACATAGGAGGGGCAACACCTGCCCCTGGGCAAGGGCCTGGGGTGTCAGATAAAGCTTTTCATGAAAGGTGGTAACAGTTTGTGCTAGTCACAAGAAATAAACTGCGCTGGGCTCAGAGGTTCTTGTCACCCTGCTGGTGGAGGCACTGAAGCTGCAGAGGGGTCAAGCACATTACAGATGTCAGGAAGCAGGGGCAGGATGCAAAGCGAGGTGCTGTGACTGTAGAGCCTGTACCCCTACCCCATCCAGAGCCAGGTGTTCTGACTACTTATCCATAGCCTCTAGAGGAACCAGTGAATCGTCCAGTTGGTGCCAGGCCCGCCTGCTCCTTTCTTATTTGTTTACTGTCTGCCAAAATGGCAGAGTGACCCACTCCAAACACCAAAAGATCTTACACTACCTTCGTGGGTGGCTGGCAACTTGGCTGAGGTTGAAGGGCCATAGTTGTCTCTCCTTCTGCCACTTCCAGAACCTGTGGAGGAACCACCCCTGGGCTCTGGTTTTTCTCCTGATCTGTGACTTATTTATGTCTCCCTCCCAAAAGGCCAAGTTTAAAGGCAGGGCCCATGACTTAGCAAATCTCTTTAAATAAAGGTAGGCCCTGTAGAGTGGCTGGTACTGGGTGGGGCACACAGATATCTCACAGGACACGAAGTATGCCCTAGAGAACTTGTCATTTTATTGGGAGAGCCAGCCACTCTGTCTGCTGCCACTCTAAACCTTGGCCACTCCCCCTCTCACCCATGCCAGCTTCTTGCACAGAATGCTCCCTTGGCTTCCATGACCCTGGAAGGCAGGTGTTCTGCCAGTGTGACTTGGTGCTCAAAACGGTGCTCATATGGACAACCGTTGAGCGAACCAACACAATATTGCCATTTATCATAAATAAATAGTAAATCAATCAATGGCAGAAGCCATGATCCTTAACCAGCCTCCAGCCCCTTCCTGAACCACCTCTTTTCCTTTGATTCTGGTGAGGGCCTGCGTCCCCGGTCAGGGATCTCCATCCACCTAAAGCTCCCCTGGAGCTCAGAGCATTTGGGTGCTGTGTTCTTGAAGCAGTATCTCCTCCGTTTTGTTGGCGTTTGTCCATCTTCAGTCTGCCTCTGACCTATAGAACAACTCCTGTTCTCTAGGCACCAACCTTGGAGGTTGGAGTGCATCTTCTGTCCTCAGCCAGACTTTGAGCTCCTTGTGTATAGGAAGGACGGAGGTGAAAACTTAAGTTCAGCCCAGCCCCTTGATCCCTTGATACCCAGCAGGACATCATACATTGTGGATATCCCGAGGGGTTCATAGATGTGGTCTCCAGTTACACACACACACACACACACACACTTGCACTCGCACACACACACGTGATCTTGGACACAGTGGAGTGTTCTCACAGTGTCACTCAGTATCAGTCTTCCCAGCCATGAGTGTCAGTGTCCTGATCAAACTTTGTGACGTGATTCTCAACTTTGCCCCCTCCTTCAGGTTCATGACTGCCTGGCTCCTGGCTGACCACAGTTCCTTCTGCTTGCCTCTTAACGACAGGGGGCTGGGGCTGAGGCTGGGACTGAGCACATGGCTGGAAGTAACAGAGAAAAACACGTGCCTGAAGAACCACTGTGAGCGGCCGGGCGTGAGCTGGGGTCCCCGGAGCCTTCTGAACTGGGGGCCGTGAAAGGCTCCCCTGGACTTTACCATTTTGGATGTCAGCTCTGCCGGTTCCTTGATGTGGAACATTCCTGAGAGCGGAGTGGGGGTGCAGTTTGTATGTATAAATGGAGAGCTACAATACCCACTTACTAAATCACATCATTATTGCTTGTGCTTCTATTTCAAGTGGAAGCTGAGGGTTGCAAAGTTCAATCTGAGGCCCGATAAGCCACTGGATGGAAAATGAGTGTGGGTCATGGGACCTGGGCAGGGCCCCAGTGTGAGAAAAACAGCTCCCGGGGGAGCAGATCCAACTCAGGTCTCAGCCTCCACCCTGTGCATGGCAACCAAGAAGCCCCTTTGCTTTTCTCTTCCTTACTTTCCTCTTTACTTTTATTAGCCTTTTTCATGGTTGGGAACTGAATAACCTAGGGCACGGCACACGGCCTCTGCCACAGAGCTGTGTCTTAGCTCTTTCCATTTTTATTCATTTTTATTTTTTAGACAGAGTCTTTTACTAAGTCTCCCAAGTCAGTCTTGAACTAGTAATCTTCCTGATTCAGTCTCCCTAGGAGCTGGGATTACAGGCCTGGCTGACGATCTAAGTTTTCAACAACAACAACAACAACAACAACAACAACAACAACAACAACAACAACAACAAAAATCCTTCCACCATCAAGGTTAGGCTTGGCCTGTTCAGAAGTCCTTTTGCTATCACCCAGAAGTTTCTCCCCTGCTTTTCCAAGCTAGTGGCCATCTGTCTGCAAACAGGTAGACACCATGGGAACAGAAGGCCCATAGAAACAGGCAGAGTGGCAGTTGGGCTCCCCTGGTTAGCCCTGTCAGTAGCATGTCGTCTCACTGAACTTCCCCTTCACGCTCAGCAGATGGCGACCGTGTGCTAGTGCTGCTGATTCCTGGACACCATGGAGTTGTTTGCAAGGTAAAAAAAATAAATCCTCCCCCTGCTCCTGTCTGGAGCTCTATCAGGCAGGTCCAGATGTCATTCCAGGCATCCCCCTGCTCCTGTCTGGAGCTCTATCGGGCAGGTCAGGATGTCATTTCAGGTATCCCCCTGCTCCTGTCTGGAGCTCTATCGGGCAGGTCAG
>NW_004949099.1:39531956-39543148 GCF_000317375.1 Microtus ochrogaster | reverse complement strand
CTCCTGTCTGGAGCTCTATCGGGCAGGTCAGGATGTCATTTCAGGTATCCCCCTGCTCCTGTCTGGAGCTCTATCGGGCAGGTCAGGATGTCATTCCAGGTATCCCCCTGCTCCTGTCTGGAGCTCTATCAGGTAGGTCCGCATGTCATTCCAGGTATCTACCGCAGGTGCCTTCCTTCAGCTGGATGTCGGAGCTTGGTGCCGGTCCCTGGACAAAGAGATGCTGGGGAGGTAGCATCTCCCTACCTTGGGCTCCTCACTCTTCATCTCTGCACCCGCATGGAGGTGGGTACCTCCCACCCAATAGCAATGGGATTCTAGATTAAATGGAAAATGAACAATCTAAAAGACAATATATGGCAAAGGTCATCAGACAGCAAAGCCATTTTTACACGTCAGTGGGGGAAAAGCCTGGCTGGAAAACCTGGAGGGTCTGCAGGATCAGGTGGATGGATCAGATCATAACTCACGTGTGGCAGTGTGAAAAGCAGGGGCCTCTTTCTTGTGAGCCTCTTACAGGTCTTGTTGCCTGGGCTCTAGAAGGAAGGATGAGATGTCAGAAGGATCCTAGTCTCTGAAACCAGACTACCCAAACCTAGTTTGGTCATTTATTAGTTGTGTGCCTTTGGACAGCATCTAAAATTCCAGAACCTCAGTTTCCTTATCTGTAAGGCAGAGGCTGCAGGAGCTTAAACTGCACATGGTTATGTGTAGTCTAATTGGTTTTAATAATAAAAACCCAGAGTCAGATATTGGGATACATGCTGAAAGATCAGAGAAGTAAAGGAGTCAGCCACTAGAGAGATTTTTTAACTCTACTGAATCCTCAGACTGAAGGGGTCAAGATCCTTTCTCCATGAATCCTCAGACTGAATGCCTTGAGATGTCTCCGCCTGCCTTATATTCCTCATTCTGCCCAGCCATATTCCTTCCACCTCCATAGTGCTGGGATTAAGGGCATGTGACTCCCAGATACTGGGATTAAAGGGGTGAGCCACCACCACCTGGCTGTGTTTATCTTTGAGACTGAATCAATCTCATGTAGCCCAGAGTGGCCTTGAATTCACAGACACCCCCTGCCTCTGCCTCCCGAGTGCTGGGATTCAAGGTGTGTGCCACCATTGCCTGGCCTTTATGGCTAACTAGTGGCTAGCTGGGCACTCTGATCTTCAGGAAAGCTTTATTTGTGTGATTACAAACAAATTATCACCACAATTATGTATTGTTTAAGATGATTTTAGAGTCATAATGTATCTGGTATAGCATAGGTGCTAAGCTAATGTTTGGCTGCTATCATTTTTCTTTTGTTTTAGTTTTTCCTTGAGGAAAATAACTAAATCACCTGTCCTTCCCAGAAGGGTGTCTGAGGTTCCAGGAGGAGACGAGCCTGGAGTAAGAACACCCCAAGAATGGACACAGTTCTCTTCTCCCTCTCAAGGTTTTTCTTCCGCAAGAACCTAAATCAGGTCTTCCAGCATGTCTATTGGCATGGTACCATGCTCTTCAACTGGTGGGCCAGAGTCCAGTGTGTTCTGGCTGGGAAGTCATGTGATGTCCCTGTGGAGGTTCAGGAGGAAGCAGGTCGCTGCTGGGCTGAGTGACAGCTTAGGAGATGGACATCTCTGTGCTGGCATAGCTTGTCTCAGAGCTGGCCCTTCCCTGGGGTCATGAGGTCAGACCTTTGCTGCTCCTTAGCGCCTCCTGGAGGCAGGGAAGGTGGCCTTCCAGGAGCCCAGTCAATAGCCCAGAGAGTGAGCTAGGGTGGGGGTGGGGGAGTAATTCACACACTCACATAGTATCCTGCACCCCAGCCGGCTCTCCATCGTCAGCTTAGCTGGCTCCTGCCAGATCTCAGGTGAAAGCTTACTGAGGATTTTCTCTACAGGTTTGTGGGAGTTTGCCCAGCTGTGAGGGAAACATCTCCATCCTCGGACTGGTGAGAAGACCCTGTTAGCTCCAGGATCCTCAGCTGAACCCTCAGTTATGCTTTGAGCTACAGTCGTGTTGATCATGATCCTAAACAGGCCTTTCTTATCCCAGCGTCTTCCTTGGTCTTCCTACATGTTGGAGTCTCGGTAGCTACCACCTTTGTTCTTTGAGCTAACCACAATAAATGAGCATGACAGGAAATGTTTAGCGGGTGCCCAGGGCTCATTCCCATCAGCTACAACGTGAGAGCTTCAGCTAGATGACCCATAAGGGCGTATGTCCTGTGACCCATGACTGCTGACCAGACACAGGTGCCTGAGTACCTTAAGGCTTAGGGGCCATCACTGGCAGATACTGGTGGCAGTCTGAGGTGTCTGTCATAGGTAGCGGGAGTCCCTTGGCTCATCGTCATTGCTAGCATGATGAAACTGGACGACACATGGGGGTGGCTGATAAGGAAAAAGTTTGGGAAGATTCCTGGAATCATGGGCTGGGGCTGGAGGCTTTTTTTCTGAACAGTGAGAGGTCTTCCTTCTGCTGGTGGACAAGGGGCCTAAAAAAGAGGACCCAGGGAAGGGTGTGGTCCCTCCTCAGGATGGCTTCTGATGCTCTCCCCTTTTCCTCCTATGTTTTCCTTCTTCTAGGCTCAGTCTATGGCCGTCACTGCTCATTCTTTCTGCCATCTCTTCACCAAGTGCCCCTCACAGATGACTTTCAAAGCAACCATGGTTTTCCATGTTGGTCTCAACATCCTTCTTCTCTTCAGCTTCCATCAGAAGACCTCTCCCAAGGGACACGGGAAGAGGCTGACTGAGGACCTAGGTGTCTCCATGGAGACCTGGGTAGAGCAGCTCTCAGCTCAGCAGACCGCGCCCCCAGAGCTGCGGATCATCAGGATCATCCAGTGAAAGGAGAATCTCTTCCCTTCTGGAGTTCAGGAGGAATGCAGTAGAACCAGGCTTCCTACCCACTGCTCGCAAAAATTTGTAGCTATTTGTGTACCTCCTGCCTCTACTAGATAGAGTCCCCTAATGGAAGGGACTGTTGTCTTTTCATTGGCCACTGCACTGCTCATCGACTTCATCGCAACAAATGTGCCTCTAAGATTTGGCGTCTGCAAATAGTGGTCATGGCCACTGGTAAAGAACAGGCCTGGGTGTGGACACAGTCAAGGATGCCTTGCTATCTGGCTTATGGGAAACTTACGTGGTTTCCAATGTGGCTGTGAACAGTTGCCCCCTCTCCCACATAGCTTTGGGCTCACCACCCTCTGCACACATGTCTCTGTAGTTCTCTGATTCCATAGTACATGGTCAGGGGGGCAGAAAGGGGCATATGCATGGATCAGAATTGTTTTGCCAACCTGTGGGGTTTCTTCTTTGTTCAATTGTTTCTTCTATAAATATCGGCAAATAAAATTATCTAAGATTGATGCTTCTCCTGTCTCAGTGGGAGACACTAAGAACTCTGAATGTAAATTGTGCAACAAGCTTCTACCGAGGAATAACGGGACTGGTGAGAAATGGTTGATCTTCATTTAGTTCACACATAGAAGTCTCCTGACACACACACCGTGAACACCCGAGGCAGGTGGGTTAGCTGGCCCCAAGGTCATAAGAGCAAGAGAGCTACCACTGTCTCCCACCAGCTGCAGCACTTGGAGGAGCCGGCCCTGAGCATCTCCAGGGCAACCCGATAGAATCAAGCCAACCTGTTGGGTGGAGATGTGGATGAGCTGGTCCAGAAGTTGTGAGCATGGAAGAGCTGTCCCCATCACTCATCTGTCATATGGCGGCACAGGTGGCAGAAAGATGCCCCTTCCCTTGCCCATCAGTGCCTGAGGCAGGTGGGAGAGCTGATCCTTACTTTAATTAGGGATATATTAAAGTTCACTCTTTCCTGTGTATAAAAATAATGTGTTTTTTTATTTTCCAAACATCAATCTATATTATCCGATTGAACATTTTTTGACTTTCAAACTAACCTCCCCATCCACACACACTGTTTAAAATGGAAGTCCCAGGATCACTGCTTTGACTTCCTGGTTGTCCCTCTGCAGCAGTAATGAGGTCAGTGAGGAGGTCAGAGCCACCCTCTGATCAAAGGTGTGCCACATTCATTCCTTCCTGTGCTTCCAAAGGACATAGCGCTAGCCTGTGGGTGTGCAAGCGTGTGGGTGTGTGAGCCTTTGGACGGATAAGCCTTTGGACGTGCACGAACCAGACACTTCTCTTGCAAATGAGAGAAGTGAGCCTGAGAGGCTCAGAGGTCAAGTGATTTGTTCAAGGTGACTCAGAGTATAAAGGAATGCCAATGGAGGCCAGGCTCGTCTTATTTTGGAGCCTATTCCCTAAAAGTGCTTGGAAGGCAATAGGGTCAAGTGCTGAGTCCTGCCAAGGAAGTTCCTGAGTAAAATGGAGTCTTTAGTAATATTTGTCATGAGATGCGTACTCAGCTGTGCCCCTTGGCAGCGGAGTTCTATCTTAGTGCACAATCTCATTTCATTTCTAGTGTTTGCAAAGTACTCCTGGGGGAGGGGGAGCCTGAGTTCCTTTCCTTTCTCATGCCTGCTTTCCTTCCTGGGCTAGAGCTGGCCTGCCAGAGAGCAGCCAGCAGGTGGTGCTGTCTCAGTTAAGACGCTGTGAAATGGCAGGAAACTGGTTCCCAGTCTTTACTGTGTGGATGTCCTAGTCTTTGGTGACTGTCTCATGACCCACACCAGGACACTAACTTGTCTCCATTTCAGTGACTTAAGGGAGCCAAGGGCTTGCTGGAAGAAGAAAGTTAGAACAAACAAAGACCTTCCTCTGGCCTCAGTTCTGCAGAAAAGCCCTAATGACACCTCTACCACCAGGAATGGCCATGGCCCTGCCATTTGCCCCTCAAGACCCTCCCCCACCTCCTTATCTGAACTAACACTCCAGTCTCCAGATCTATAAAGTAGGGTCACTCGCAGCACCCACCTCTCAGCATTGACTGTGTCGACGCTAGCGTTCCGTTCCAACCCAGTTTACTTGGAGATAGGGTCAGATACAGAGGGTGAGGGCCCGACTGTAAACCCAGGCTGATTCAGCTGGACTTCTGGCCCAGTGGTTGTGAATCCTGATGCCCACAGCCCTCTTCCAGACTGACCTATGGGCCTTGGAGAAATTCATGTATTAACCTATTCAATCTAAAGGCTGCAGATAAAGAGAGTCATAGGACAAGGCCTGGATGCTGCTGAGCACACTCCAGGAACCCATGTGGCTTCAGCACGCAAGCTCCCTGGACTCAACTCTGACATTTTCATGGAGATTTCATTGCATGGACATAGCTGATGAAGTTGTTAGCTGCGAGCAACAAAGTGACGTCCGTCTGTCTGTCCTTCTAGTCCCCACTAGCTCTCAAGTCCTGCCTTAGTTCTTCCAGTGACAAGACCCAATGAAGCTCCCTAGGGACTTCAATCTTCAGACCACTTACTGTTATTGAGAAAAATCCACCATTTTGAAGATTCCAAGGCTCCTAGAGGTCTTGTTATCGGACACCGAGATGAAAACCAAACATCATGATTGCACCGCTCAGTTCACGTATTCTACACGGACCCCACGATAACCTAGAAACTCGGTACTATCTTTTCCATCTTATAGAAAGAAAAACAAAGGTTTGGATAGGTTAATTTACTTATCCACACCATGTAACTAATAATAAGAAGTACAGTCTGGGGAAGCTAAAGGGATGGCTCAGCGGTTAAGAACACACACTGCCCAAGCAGAGGACCGGAGTTCCCAGCACCCCCTTCAGTCAGTTCACAACCATCTGTAGCCCCAGCTTCCGATACCTTCTGACCTGCAAGGACAGCTGTACTCCTATGAAAACACCCCCACAGAGACACACATGTATACACACAATTAAAAATAAAAAAAAATACAAAACAGGAAGTGTATTGAGGCATTCCAGCCTTGGACTTTGTCTTCCAAATGCATGCTCTTTAACCCCCCAAAGTGTTAGTAGCCTTCTTCCCCCCCACCACCACGTACATAGGGGAGAGAGAAAGAGAGAGAGAGAGAGAGAGAGAGAGAGAGAGAGAGAGAGAGAGAGAGAGCCAGCTCTGGCTTGAGCTGTAAATTTGCATCTCACGAGGTTGGGAAATAACTTCCACTAATCTAGTAGAATAATCCCAGGGTTCTAAAGGACCTTGCAGCTCACGCAGCCAGACACAGGGACTGTTGTCAGCAATCTCTTTGTTGGTAGAAAGAAAGGTGAATCCTTCTGAGAGTTCCAGTGGGTGGTGGCTGGCCACCAGCCAAAAGACTACGATCCATGATCACAGCCCTTAGTATGAGAGTCCTGCTAGCAGCTTCAGCCAACTGAAAATACGTCAGTGTTTCTCCCCAGATTACTAAGATAGAAGCAGGGTAGGAGGGTGGAATCGATCAGTGGGCTGAGCCGTTGAGGGGAAAGAGAAGACAGACATTAAAATAGCAGCAGATGCATACCACGTAATTTCAAGCAGTCAATAATGTCACGCCAAAAAGCTGGTACAGCCGCTGAGATAATTGCCCTTCTCCTGATTAGCATTTTTATGAGAAAAGGAAATGATTGCTATGTGTGAGAAATCACACTGCCTCTCTTCATAGGCAGTGGCGGTAATGGGAGACCAGGCTCCCAATCTGTAGGCTAGCCACACGCGTAGCCTTTAAGGAGTGGGTATGGATAAGTTAGTCTTTGGGGTCACCGTTCATCATTCAGGAGGTGTGGGGGATACTACCGACTGAGCTGGATCTTATGTGTCTGGGTTTGAAACTGAAGACTCGGGTTGCGGAGACTCTCGGATCCCTCATCAGAGCAAACATCCCCATGTTTCACGACTGTAATAGGCTATTTGACAAGCTCACCTCTTATATCCCTTGCGGCTTTCTAAGTTAAATTCCAAATCACCACACATGCTCCCTGGGATCGGAACAGTGTGAAAGTTCAATAAGTCATCCGTTAAGGATGTCTGCATCTTCATCCCCAGAACCCCTGAACATGCTACTTTAGATGGTAGAAGGGACCTTGCAAACTTGAGTTCATTTTAAGGACTGTCAATTAGGAAACGTTTTGGATGAGATGGATGGAGTGAATGTAATTACATTCTCATAAGAGAGAAGGGGATGAGGATGGGCCAGGATAAGAGGTATAACAAAGCAGAAGTTAAATGTGGGTGATGGCATGGGGCCCATTAGCCAGGGGGTGCAGGTGGCCCTGAGAAGTTGGAGCAGACCAGAAAATAAATGCTTCTAGAGTCCCTGAAAAACATCAGACCTGCTGAAATTTTGATTGTAGTTCGAAGAAGGTAGTTTTGAACTTCTAGCCTCTGGAACTGCAAAATACTGAGTTTATTCTTGGAAGTTTGTTATAGCAGCAACAGAAAGCTGATGCTACCTTGGAAGGCCTAGCGCAGATGATGTCAACATCAAGATGCCAACATCTCCGATGACACAAGTTAGGGTCCTCTGAGAGGCAGAAACCTCAATTGAGAAAATGCCTCCATAAAATCTGCCTATAGGCAAGCCTGTTGGGTCTTCTCTTGATTGATGATGGATGTGGGAGGGCCCAACCCTTTATGGTGGTCCTGGACGGTGTAAGAAACTAAACTGAGCAATCCATAGGAAGCAAGGCAGTAAGTAGCATTGCTCCAAGGTCTCTGCTTCTGTTCCTGCCTATGTGTTGCTGCCTTGAGTTCCTGCCCCAACTTCTCTTGGTGATGGAGTATCCTCTGAGGCTTGTAAGCAGAAATGAGCACTTTAATCCCCCAGTTGATTCTGGTTTTATCACTGTAATAGGAACCCTAACAAAGGCAATGAAACTCTCTCTTACCCCCATACCTTCCATCAGGGTCTCCCATGCTAAAGCTGATATCCCAAGATTCACTTTTCCCAACTTTCCACTAACGCCGAGAATCACAGCTGCATCATGGTGTCAGCACAGGGAGAGGCCACTAGTGACAGTGTCAGTCACTGTGAACAGTTAATGGCTGTGGCTTCAGCGGATGCTTGTTACAGTCAAATGGGGCAGATTGACTAGTGTCGATAAACACATAGAGCAGAGTGGCTTCTGAGACAGTTGATACTTAGAAGCTCTGTGGGAAGGAGTGTTTACTACTGTCTTCATGGTGTCTTCACACAAGGAAAATGAGATATCATATGTGGGATTGCTGAGTCTCTGCCCAGGTCTGCTTCAATCAAGATCCCCAACCTTCACACAGGAGAATTCGTGCCCCAGCCCCTGTCCCAGTCCACTGTGCACCTCCAGTAAAAAGAGCAGGCTCTTGAGTGGACAGGCTCTCTGGGAAGTCCTCTCCAGCTCTAGTGGATATCCGGATCATGTAGGAACTTCCTATAATAACATTGGTTCCTGAGCCCATCTCCAGATATTCCAATGCAGTATGTGTGGAGAGGGCACTGGGAAACTCACTTCCCAGGATGCTCCGGTTTCATCCAGTATTGCTGGTCAATGAATGACGTTGGAGTAACATGCAAGCTGATGACCATTGCACCTCTAAGACCAGCTGCTTTCAACATCTCAGGGCCTCAGGACTCTGCCACGATTCGTGCGAGGTTTTGCCAAATCAAAATAAAAAGGTTTTACTTTGATAAGCATACTGAGAGGAAATGGATACAGAGATGAGTAGTGCCCACGAATTGTGTACCATCCTCATGTTTCCCCCAGATTTACAACAGCCAAGGGATCTTACATGTGCTTAGCTGCTTTTCAATAAAATGCTTTTGTCATGCATCTTGATAACCTCACCGAGATTCAAAAACGCATCTTCTGATACAGATTGCAGTGAGCTGAAAAAGCCAGTGGATCTAATATGCTAAATGCACATGAATTATAGTTAGAATTGGAAAATTGAAAATACAATTCCACCATCCCTAACCTTCCACGATAGGGAAATTATTGACTAATGATCTCATAGAAGGCTTTCACCCTGTGTGAGTGGGGGCTGTGGTTAGAGAGTTTGAGAGAGGACTAGAGGGATAATAGAGAAAGAGAAATACTCGCAACTCAGCTTTAACCTGCAGTTTGCCAGTGGAGGAGGGGTGACCATGGGGAAGCCCAGGAAAAAGCAAGACACCCAGGACTCACCAAGGCCAGCTGCTCCATGAACTTCTGGCTACTGTGTATTTAGGTCACATTATGCTCTGTTTGTCCTCTGGAAATGCACTGGACCCATTAATGAATTTATTCTGTGATTATCACTGTGTAGGGAGGCAGAAAGGAAGGGGTGGGAGGGGGAGCCAAACTCCAGATGTGAGCATTAATTTGTGAATGGCCTCTCATCTTAATCCTTCCAAACTGGAATCTGGGTCAATGGAGGCATAATCTCTTTCCTCTCCCCCCTCACTCTCCTAGGATGCTCCTTCCATGACCACCCTACTTGTTTCCCATCTCTCCACAGGCAAGGGAAAGACCTGTGTCTCCAGCCTGCACGCAGCTGACTTGTGTGTTCTGTTTCCTTCCACTTCTGTGCTTTTTCAAACAGGAAAGGGAGGTCGCTTCCAGGGCTTCCTTCCACGGTGCTGGATTGAGGGGCAATGAGGAGAGAAGAGGTGAAGAGGAAGGAGACCTTCTCCCTTCATTTATGCATATGCTACACGTGGAAGAGGGAAATGTGTCTGGAAAGAAGATTATGCAAGAGAATAATATCACCATTCATGTTACACGTGGAGGAGGGAGATGTGTCTGTGACAGAAAATTACACAAGAGAATAATATCACCATTCTGTTGTCAATGATTGCTTGATCATGTATCTTTCTAGTGTGGCATAGAATTGTATATTTTATAAAAAAAAGTAAAACCCAAACTACCTTTGATCATTGATCAACTTTTTTTTATTTATCAGAGAAGAAAAAAATACTTTGGTAGATTTCAAACAGACTGATTTCTATTGGGCTCTCACTGGTGCAGACAGGGAAGTCTTAAGGTTGCTTTGCCTTCTCTGGACAACTCCTCAAAAAGATGCTGCCCTGATCTGTGCGACTGTGTCCTTCGTCTAGAAAGGGTAGTGGTTTTGTTTAATTGCTATTTTGGAGGGAGGGGAAATTCGATGATACGGGACATGCATGTGAGCAGGATAATGTGGGAGAGTTCCTTCTAAGAGTGATCAAAGAGCAAGGAAGATGTAGCCCCAAATTCAGCATCTCTCAGTTTGATGGTGGAATCTGCCAGAGCTATTGTTCCAGCACAGCAGTCTCTGGTCCACCTCCTTGAATGGGAGAGCTGGAAGAGGACTGAGTTCTAAGACTTGGCTCCCTAGGTACGCATCTTCAACTTGTTTGCAGATTTGCAAACATTTCTGATGAGGGTCTCTTGTGGATCACCCCTCCACTGTGGAAAGGCGCAGTTGATACCTGGTGCTGTAACTAGAACCAAATGTTATTTCTGTTCCTTACTGTCCATTTAAAATTTGCTCAGTAATGGGAGTCCCCGTGCCCAGATCTAGATGAATATATAGGTCTCCATGTTTGGGGTTATATTATATATTAATGTAATAGCATTATATTAATATAGTACACAGAACTATAATGACTATATAGGAGTTAAGTTATGTAATCCAACATGCTAAATTGTAATTTTACCCACAATATTGTTTTTTACCCACGAAGTTGATGTGACTTGTTTGGTAATAAATAATTTAGTAATTTAATTTGCTCTGAGCTAAGGGTCAGAGCAAACCTAATTTACTCCTTGCCCTATTTGGTCATCTAAATGGCTCTTACATTTATCTGGTTAGATATCAGCTCCTCAGTCTTTGTGAGTGTTCGCTATTGTTAGAAATCACCTTTGCTTCTGCCCCTCACTTTCCCCTTTCTGCCTGACTGACCCAATAGCTGCATTTGTTGTTAGCTCAGCTGCAATCAGTGTATCTTCACTAAAATGTATAATATAGAGTTCACACAATGCATAATTTTGTAAGAAGTCAGATGTTAGTAAAGCATAGCCTAGTTCACATTCTCTCTTCAACTCTCTCTCTCATTTACCTACTTATATATTTACTTGTCTATTGATAGATGATAGATAGACAGACAGATAGATAGATAGATAGATAGATAGACAGACAGATAGATGATAGGTAGGTAGGTAGGTAGATAGATAGATAGGTAGGTAGATAGATAGATGATAGGTAGGTAAGTAGATAGATAAATAGATAGATAGATAGATAGACAAATAGATGGATGATAGGTAGGTAGATAGATAAATAGATAGATAGACAGATATATAGATGATAGGTAGATAGG
>NW_004949099.1:39527171-39531841 GCF_000317375.1 Microtus ochrogaster | reverse complement strand
AGATAGATAGATAGATAGACAAATAGATGGATGATAGGTAGGTAGATAGATAAATAGATAGATAGACAGATATATAGATGATAGGTAGATAGGTATATAGATAGATAGATAGATAGATAGATAGATAGATAGATAGACAGATGATAGGTGTGGCGGGCTTCTTGACCGGCGAGGAAGAAACACCCACCACACATGAGGATTCTTCTCAGATCACGCTTTACTGGAGTGCATTTGGTTGAGGGAGAGCATAAAGCAAAGGGGGGCAGAAAACGAGAGAGCAAGAGAGAGATTAGAGGGAGACGCGAGAGACACTAGGGAGAGACGCTATAGAGAGACACGAGAGAACTAGAGAGAGAGAGGCGGGAGAGAGAGAGCGGGGGCACAATGGCGGCTGCTTATATATGGAATTGGCACACGGGTCGCCCTGTGATTGGTTGCCACCATCAGCTGACACCAGACTGCATCGAGATAGGCCCATGGACCCTTATCCACAGTGCATGCGGGAAGTGGGGGACAGGCAGCTCTCAAAGGCATAGCCAAATATGGGGTTGTTTATAACCAACAAGACAGGATGTGGTTCCATCTTGTAATGGCGATCCTGTCCGGCTCCCTGCAGTTCCCCCTTATTGTTTGTGAGCAATGAGCGCAGGACTAACATCATCCAATCTCACCCCCACCTCATGATGTGTTGGTCGATTGAGGATGGAAGATATTCTCCATGGACACACCTTCCCCTGTGCAATGGGTACTCGAGGAACCCCGGGGGTGCAAAGGCTGTGTCGCAGGAAACTACATCCACACACCTACCCAAGTGCAATGGATCAACAGATCCCATGGGGTGCATAGGCTGTGCATGATGGAAGCCCTAAGCATCTCTTAGTGCTTAGGTAGATAGATGGATAGATAGATAGATAGATAGATAGATAGATAGATAGATAGATAGATAGATAGATAGACAGATAATGAGTGGTTGGAACCAAATGTAGGTGTTCACATACACCTCCTTAAGCAGAAAGACAAAGATGCATTCTAGAGGGAGCAGAGTGAAGTGGGGAGAGGCGTAAATCACGCACAGGAGGAATGAAAGACAGGTACATTAACACAACTGCTTTGATCGAGACACGAGAGAAGTGCCTAAGTGTGGAGAGAAGGCGCTCCTGGTCTAGGGCTGGGAAGATCATTAAGACACGGTTCTTCCTTCATGAACTGGCTTCCATCCACCTGCCTGGCCAATGTCACAGAACCTTTCCTCAGCCTGCTGTGTCAGCTCCATTAATGTTTTTATCTGGTCCTCAAGCCAGACCTGGGGTTTCCTGTCTGAAGTCATAGTCTTCCTTCCACCTAAACAGCCCATCTTCCGCTCACCCCCTCAGGAAAGCCTCTCTAGGTTCCAAAAAGAGCCTGACCCCCACTGTTCTAACTGCACCCTGTGTTCTGTGAGGAATCTCTCAAAGTCGGAATTAAATAAGAAATGTAAAATTAGGCATCAGTGTGTTTCTCCTACCTTGGGGTGTATCACCTGCCTTGGTCATTAATGTATTACTTATCCACTGGAAACATAGCTTGCAGGCAGTAAACATTAATTAAGTAAATGAATAGTTTTCAGTTTTATCTCATGTAGCCCAGGTAAGCCTTGAATTGTCTATGTAGCTAAGGGTGAACCTTTTGAACTCTTGATCTTTCTGCCTCCACCTCCCAAGTATTGGATCTGAAGGTATGTGCCATGTCTGGCTTAGTGGGTGTTTTGTAAGATAAAGTCTTGCTGTGTAGCCCTGGTTGGCCTCAACTGTGCTGCCTCTACCTTCCAGGTACTGGGATTAAAGATGTGCAGTACCATTATTGACTCTGTTAATAATGGCTTAATAAAGTTGACATTTAGAACACTTTTTCCTATTTTCTCTCTCCCTTCTCCTCTAGCCCCGGTGCTCTTTCATTTCCATACCCTCCTTGTAACTTCTCTCTTTGGTTATGCAGTTTTGCCAAGGCTTCCCGTGGTCTAGGAGGACCACTTTTAGGAATCAATGTCCTTTCCTTTTCTCTGTACATTTTATCCTGGGGAAATGGTGAGGTGTTGCAGAGAATTCCTTAAGGTCATCATCCAAATCTTATCTGAATGAGGTTGCTATTCAAGGTGTGACTTCCAGACAGCTGCATTGGCACCGCCTAGGAGCTTTGTCTAAAGCTACAGTCTAAGATCCATGCCACCCCAGAGTCTACCTTTCGACAGGACCCTAGGGTGGTGAGTCACAAAACACTGTGAAAGGTGTGTTTCCTGATGTGGGAGGCCCTTCTGCATCTTGTGAATATGTTTCTTTACCATATGTTTGGTTAATAAAGAAGCTGATTTGGCCAATAGTTAGTCAGGAGACAGCTAAGCAGAAAATCCAAGCAGAGATAGAGGGGAATAGGAGATGGAGTCTGGGAGACATCAGCAGCCACATGAAAAATCAAGATGTGAGGTAATAAGTCACAAGCCTAGGGTAAAATACAGAATAATAGAAATAGGTTAATTTTAGTTGTAAGAACTAGTTAATAATAAGCCTGAGCTAATAGGCCAAACAGTTTGCAATTAATATTAAGTCTTCAAGTGGTTATTTGGGAACTGGCAGGCTCGAGAGACACCTCCTGTTATAGTTTCCTACAGCTACTTGAATAGAAGGGAAAGCCTACTGCAATCATGTGCTGTGTCAAAGGCAAGGGGGAGCATCTCAGAGTGATGATAACGAACAGGAATGGCGGGAGGCCAGTCTTGAGACCACAATGCTGGGGTATGAAAGGAGAGAAGAACAGTTGAGCAGGGAGAGTCAGACTTGGCTAGCTCCTTGGTGATCCAGAGTAATAAGTGTGAGTGGGATTCTAGGTGCAGGAGCAGAAACCAGATCTTTGTGAGCCTGCTGTGCAGAAGGCTGCCCAGGAGGAACGTGGTCTTTACAGGAAAGCCAAGTCAGACATAGAGGCTGAGGGTTCCCAAGCCTAGGAGCTGTCAGCTAACTTTCCTTTCAGTCATGAAAGGTGGTTGTATCAGCCTGCCTGTATGGCTGCCACCTGTGACACCCGTAGGTAACTAAGCAAGAAGTCTAGGAGAACTGCTAAGTATATAAGAAGCAGATTTAGAACAAAGGAGGCCTGGCTAATGTGCTTGAGTCCTGTCCTCCTATTCTCTAGGAGATAGTTTTCCCAAAGATTGCTGGAAGACAAGCTCCAGAAAACTCATCCCTCTGGAAGGCTCAAGGGTTAACCATATGAACCAATAATACCCATCCTTGTATGTACAAGATGCACAAGTCAGTGACTAGAGACAAGGCTGTGGGTCTCTGACCTCACCCTCTCCATCCCAGCAGGGAGGAACCTAAGTATCTGAAAAGAGGAAGTTGCAGGTGTTATACAGTAGAACAAAGCTTGTCCCAGCACTTGTAAGGTCCTATGCTAGATCCTCAGCTCCTCAATAAATAAAGAAAAAGCAAACCAAAGTGTAGAGAGCACAAGACCCTAAGGCTAGCCACTGATGCGACCACAAACTGCCTTTCACATCCAGGCCCAATCCTCAGCCCTGCACATTTGTAGAGAACACATACACAAAGTCATCCGCAACCAAACATCTGCTCGAACCCAGTTCCCAGCAACTGTCTTATACATGTCCTTAAAAAAAATCACACCCACGTGCATTTCCAGGGCTGACACAAGTTTGTGTGCCTCTTACTGTTCCAACGAACTTTGCATCAAGTTTCTAAGACACCCATATGTATGGACCCATTCACAGCCAAGAGGCTATGACATCCCTGGAGTAGAATCTCCAACAATATGCAGGAAAAGAAATAGACAATTATATATAAGTAGACATTCAGAACAGCAGCAACTTCACAGCAATACAAAACTAAGAAACATCTGGAGGCGGCTGTATCTGGAGTTGCCAGGCATGCCTTGAAAAATCCTCCTCTTGGTTTTTGATGCACACAATAGCCCCATGGACTAAAAACAAAGGTAGAGAGGCTGCAGGAGACAAGGGGACCCTGGCATCTATAGGTGCCTAGGACTATATATTATCTCGGCCATCCTACTGCCTCCTGCAATGGAAGAGAATGCTCTTGGGACAGATATGGGCAGGCATGACTCCAGCGGCTTGGATTTGAATTATAGCTTTACTGCTTTCTATTTCTGTGCACCTAGGGAATTTTGTCAGTCTTTCTGTGCCTCTCTTTCTTTGTATGTTGAAGGTACTAATGGCACTTACTTACAGAGTAAGATGAGGCAGACATGCCAAAAACAAGTAAGTTCCTCAGACACTCGCCACGTCCCTCTCCTTATACTGGTCTAGAAGCAGCTCCTAGTTACTAGCCCAGAGTTTCCCCTGCACACTCTTTCCCCACCAGGATTTATAAATTTATATGTCCTCTCGGGTTTTTTTTTGTTTTTTTGTTTTTGTTTTTGTTTTTTTTTTACAGTTGAGGATTTGGTGGAGAGTTTGGAGGGATAGCATAGCGTAGGATGCAGGCTCACAGAGACCAGACAGTTTCTCTCTTGATCGGGCTGTCCCTGAGCCTGAAGATCAGATCACCAATGTCTGGGCTGAAAACCAGGTTCAAGGGGTGCTGGGAGGTCTCAGCCTCCTACCTTTCAATGGGTGTGCAGGAAGATCAGAACAGCTCCCTCCCTCCCTCCCTCCCTCCCTC
>NW_004949099.1:39506240-39527071 GCF_000317375.1 Microtus ochrogaster | reverse complement strand
ACACACAGTTCACCACTCCTCTCCAGTCTATTTCTTTCCTAAGAAAGGAGGCTGGTAATACTCTAAAGCAGTAGTTCTCGATCTATGGGTGGCGACCCCTGGACAAACCTCTATCTTTCAAAGTATTTACATGGCGACGATTTCCAACACTGACAAAATTTCAGTATAAACTAGCAACGAAGCAATTTTGTGGTGGTGGGGGTCACCGCGACATAAGGAACTATATTACAGGGTCGCAGCACTAGGAAGGTTTGAGAACCACGGTTCAAAAGAAACAATATACAAAGGACTCTCTCTAGTCTCTCATTCTTAGACTCAGCTAAAAGCCTTTCCCTTCCATCTAAAGCAGTTCCCATCCTCTGGTGTCCTCTTGGCTTTCAGTGCGTTCCCAGGTGATCTGAGATCCTGAAGCTATTCTCATCCTGTTGCCCTGGGAGTTTCAGCACTCCTGGAACAACCTGTTCCTCGCTCCTCCCGCTGCCTCCTCCCCTTCCCGTCCGTTTTTCAGCAGGGCCCCAGCTGAACTCTCCGGAGAGACACTCTCTGACTCTGTCCCCAGAGGAGAAAAAGGGAGGGGGAGGAGGAGAGGAGGGAGCCACAAAGGGCGGAGGCCGGGGAGCTCAACCAGAGAGGGGCTGCTGAAGGCTGTGTCTGCAGCAAGAAGGCTTTTCTGCTGCCTGGTAACCAGCTGCTGGAATACACAGAGAGAGGCTGGGAGTAGGGGCAGAGGCTTTTTGACGTCAGGACCAGGCAAGGGGATCGGGCCAGCTATCCTAGCCAGACCAGAGACAGCTGGGTTTTCGGCTGGAGAGAAGCCCAAAGCAAGGCGCGGAGCGTGAGTGAGTTGGGGGTGTGGAAGTCGGTTTCTGGGGCGCAGCATGCCCCCTGCCCCTGGGTCATGGAGATCTCCCTGGTGCCTCTGGAGAATGGCAGTGCCATGACACTCAGAGGAGGAGGGGAGGCAGGGGCAAGCTGTGCGCAGACCCTCAGGGGAGAGTGTGAGTTCCCTCCGACGGCTGGGCTCAGTAATCAGTCCAAAGAACCCTCACCGAGGGGGCGCGCCACGCCAGGGGATGAGGACCAAGGGGGGAGGCCTTTGCCCTCTCTGCCTAGGAAGCTGCCACAGCCTAGAGAGCCATCTGCGGATAATGAGGAGGAAGAAGGCGACCCTGGCCTGGGCACAATGGAGGAGGACCAGGCTCCACAGGGCGCAGGGTCGCTCCATCACCAGCGTGTCCTCATAAACATCTCCGGGCTGCGCTTCGAGACGCAGCTCGGCACCCTGGCGCAGTTTCCCAATACCCTCCTGGGGGACCCAGCTAAGCGCCTGCGCTACTTCGACCCCCTGAGAAATGAGTACTTCTTCGATCGCAACCGGCCCAGCTTCGATGGCATCCTTTATTACTACCAGTCTGGGGGTCGCCTGCGTAGGCCGGTCAACGTCTCGCTGGATGTGTTTGCAGATGAGATCCGTTTCTACCAGCTGGGGGACGAGGCCATGGAGCGCTTTCGGGAGGATGAGGGCTTCATCAAGGAAGAGGAGAAGCCCCTTCCCCGCAACGAGTTTCAGCGCCAGGTGTGGCTAATCTTCGAATACCCAGAAAGCTCCGGGTCCGCAAGAGCCATCGCCATCGTGTCGGTCTTGGTCATCCTTATCTCTATCATCACCTTCTGCTTGGAGACTCTGCCTGAGTTCAGGGATGAACGGGAGCTGCTCCGCCACCCGCCAGTGCCGCCCCAGCCCCCAGTCCCCGCCCCAGGGGCCAATGGCAGCGGGACCGGCGCCCCTTCCTCTGGCCCCACAGTGGCACCACTCCTGCCTAGGACCTTGGCTGACCCATTCTTCATTGTGGAGACTACATGTGTGATCTGGTTTACTTTTGAGTTGCTTGTGCGCTTCTTTGCCTGCCCTAGCAAGGCAGAGTTCTCTAGGAATATCATGAACATCATTGATATTGTGGCTATCTTCCCCTACTTTATCACCCTGGGCACCGAGCTGGCAGAGCAACAGCCAGGAGGCGGTGGTCAGAACGGGCAGCAGGCCATGTCCCTAGCCATCCTCAGGGTGATCCGCCTGGTCCGGGTGTTCCGCATCTTCAAGCTCTCCCGGCATTCCAAGGGGCTGCAGATCCTGGGTAAGACTTTGCAGGCGTCCATGAGAGAGCTGGGGCTGCTCATCTTCTTCCTCTTCATCGGAGTCATCCTCTTCTCCAGCGCCGTCTACTTCGCAGAGGCGGACAACCAGGGGTCCCATTTCTCCAGTATCCCAGATGCCTTCTGGTGGGCAGTAGTCACCATGACCACTGTAGGCTACGGGGACATGAGGCCCATCACGGTGGGAGGCAAGATTGTGGGTTCACTATGCGCCATCGCTGGGGTCCTCACCATTGCCCTGCCGGTACCTGTCATTGTCTCCAATTTTAATTACTTCTATCATCGGGAGACTGACCACGAGGAGCAGGCTGCCCTGAAGGAGGAGCAAGGCAACCAGAGGCTTGAGTCTGGGCTGGACACAGGGGGTCAGCGGAAGGTCAGCAGCAGCAAGGCCTCCTTCTGCAGGACTGGGGGTTCCTTGGAGAATTCTGACAGTATCAGAAGGGGCAGCTGCCCCCTGGAAAAGTGTCACCTCAAGGCCAAGAGTAACGTGGACTTGCGAAGGTCCCTATACGCCCTCTGTCTGGACACTAGCCGGGAAACAGATTTATAAAGTGACGGGTGACAGTGGAGCTAGGAACAGGGATGGGTGGTCCTCTTGAGCCTGGGCATCTGTTTCATACCACAGAGTATTTTAAGCCCACCTGGTCACTGATTTATGGATGTTTGCCTTTCTCCTTTTCACCCTCCCCACCTCCCTAACCTCTAAGATCTCCATTTTTTCCCTCCTCTTTGAACAACCCCAAGGGTCACCTATTTTTAAGAAGTATCACATTCCATGACGCAGGAGCTGTTGAAGTGGTGGGCTCTGTGAGATGGATGTATTCCTAACCAGTTTTCTATACCCAGCAGAGGAATAACTCAAACAAAAAATGACTTTAAATAGCCCAGATCCCGTGGGATTCCATAGCCCTCCCTATCCCTACGTTCCAAATTTACTTTACATGTGATTATATTTGTGTATGGGGCAAATATTGTTTTTATGGCTGATGAGTGCATGTTTGTACAGCGATGCACATGAAGAATATTTGGGTGTGTTCTTAAGATATACTTTAAATTGCAAAAGAGTTGGGGTCATCTTTTCTTAGCACAAGTGGGGTCAGAGACCCTGAAAAAGTTGTTCACGTTCCTGTGCTATTGGAGCTTTGTGTCTAGGGTAGAGAATGTTCTAAAAGACCAGCACATAGTTTTTCTTTTCCTTTCCTTTCCTTTCCTTTCTTTCTTTCTTTCTTTCTTTCTTTCTTTCTTTCTTTCTTTCTTTCTTTCTTTCTTTCCCCATAAATATTTCTGTTGACTTTTCAGAGAAGCATTTTAATGACGTTGAAAGAACGCATTTGAGAACTCATCCTTTTCATTTTGCTACCAAGAAATAAAATGCGACTCCACTGGGGCAAGTGTTGGCTTTTCTACTGCTGTTGTGTGTTTTAACATGGTAGCCGTGAAGTCTGCCACTTGCTGTCTGGTTTCAGAGTCAGTGCAAATGAGTTGACGGGGCCAGAAAACCTAGGGAGCTCAGCATCCTCCTTTTGGGGGGTCTCTGAGCTTAGAAGGATGATAGATTGCTTGTGACATAGATGATTACAGTCAGTACAGACAGTCCAAGGGGGATTAAAGAAAAGGTGTGGCGAGCCCGCCCTGCAAGTGTCCTCTCGTGGCACCAGCTCTGAGTTTCTCAAGGTTGTCTCCTTTATTCTAAGTCCTAAGTCCTTCTTGTTCCTGTTCCCAGTGTTCTGAGAAGCAAGGCTGATAATGCTCACAGACAGGCCTAGTCAGAGAAGTACAGTCTGGTCAAGGTCACTGGGGGAAAGCGCCTGCCTGTTCACTACCCTGGAGCCTGGTTTGGCAGAGGTGTGAGCCATGGATTCCTGGTGGGGAATATGGGAGGTTTCCTTGTTTCAGCTAAAGGACAAACTGTGGGTTGGCCCCCATAACCCTTAAACTCAGAATGAGTCTTGTTGTTCCTCCTTCAGCTGGACGGTTTGGGGCGTAACTCCACAGCAGGTTTTATTCCAGCCGTGGTGTCTCTCTGGGTTCCTGAGCTGTCTGGGTTCCTGCTGTTGCTTTTTCTAGCAATACAGGCTGGTGGTTTTACAGCCTCCCTGGGGAAGGTGGCTGGTCAAGTCATCCATCCTTCAAGATGACACTGGGTTTAGTGGCTAATTCTGAGGGTGTGGCTGGGCCCCCCTATTAATGATTCACTAAGTTCAAGTCTGAGAGGTGTGGCTTTCAATAAGGCAGGATATAAAAAGTGGTTTCTGAAAACCCAGTCATCTCTAGTCAAGAACTGTTCTGATAGCAGCTGATCGGCAGGGGTGCCAGAAGGACTTGGAAGCCTGCCTGCCTCTGTTGGTTTTCAGTTCACACTAAAGCTCAAAGGGGGAGGGGCAAGAGGCCTGTTGGTAAAGCTCAAAGGGGGAGGGGCAAGAGGCCTGTTGGTTTGTGATTTGCAGTGTGCCTAAGCAGGGCACCTGCCAGAGTCCTGCTCCACAGTGTCTCCTCTGACCACTTGGTGCTTTGTTTGAAAGCTAGTGTTTGAGATTGGGCACGGGCCTGGGAATTGGATCTGGGAGGTAGCTGCTTCCAGTTCCGTCTTCTCTCCTGGCAAAGTAAAACAGATGCCACACAGATTGGCAGGAAGGCAGGCCGAGCTGCCCTCAGGGTTCAGGTTTATCCAGGTGTTTAATGAAGTATTGGCCCATTTATAAAGACTTACATCTTTGAGGTGTCCAGGGAATGGGTGCAGTGTCCACACATGCTTAGCGGCAGAGTGGAGGAAATAAGGAAACAAGACTGTTGTTCCTCTGGGGGGAGGGGCTGCTGCTGGGGTACCCTACCCAGTTCAGGTCTACAAAAAGACACCAAGATGGTTTAACTAGGCTTTCCCAGTCCCCTGTTCCAGGGCCCTACTCTAGATAGTGACAGCAGGGGACCTGTTCCAGGCCACTAGAAAGACACCCACAGAGTGATTCAAAGTGGCTCAGAGTTTCCACATCCCCCGCCCTGGCCCTGCTTCAGTCAATCTGCCTGCCACTGTGGTTTGCCTTGCGTTCTGGCACCAGGAAAGCTGCCTGAGGTTTGGACTATCTCTGGGCTAACCTTGCTGGAGGTGCTTCTCCCACAGTCTCCCATCCTCCTCATCTCTGTAGCCTTGCTTTTCCACATTCTTCCCCTTGAGGAGATGAAATCAAGTAGCTTCAACCATGGTTGTTCATCCTCATGTTTCTTCCTGGCTCCTCCAGCAGGAAACCTGCCTTCCGCATGGATAAGGCGGACTCAGAACTGGCGGCTGTGCTTTGGGAGGGGAGCACTGCAAGCCTTCCCCCTCTTCCATTTCTGTTTCAGTGTTTACAGGTTTTTCTTTACCTGCTGTGGGTTTGAGGTGGGGATGAAGAGGAGAATCTTGGACTCTTGCAGAATCTCCAGCTCCTTGGCGGACCCAGCTGCTCCCTGGAGAAGGTTCAGACAGTTCAAGCTGCTGGTCCTTGAGTTCTCCCAGGAGTTTGGATTGCATTATTCTACCTGATGCAACCAACCCTCTCTGCCTTGGGGTGGGTGGAGCAGACTTTCTTTCGGGGAAGGGACACATAGTTCTGAGTGCCCTCCAGAAATGACAAGATTGCTTACAGTGGAGTTTGGTCCTGGGTGAAGGTGTAGTGCTCTTTTTTCTCTGTTGTGGGCCTACTCTCTTCCAGTGTGGTGCGGGACGCTGGAACAAGCGGTGGGGCACCATCCCTTCTTCCAAAGGCTTCCAGACTCACAAGGAAAGAGCTGGTCAGTGTAAAACAAAACCCAAGTCCTACAAGACAATGAGTGATCGAGTCCCCTCCTAGGGATTCTCAAATGGTGTCAAGGGTCACGTGGACTTTGGTCTGTTCAAAGACGAATTCCAGGAGCAGCCACTGTCCTATGTCATTGTCCCTCCAGGTGGTGTCTTGACTTAGGATTGAGGGCCACAGTGCAAGCTCCAATCTTGCTAAGGTGTGGGGGTGGGTTTGACTTTTTACTAGTTGGCAGCATTTCTGAAAGGGACCAGTTTGAAAATGCTTTAGGTGCTGTAGGCGGAGGCAAAATCTAGCCTACTGTAGGTATTTATATAACCATTCAAAGTGTAATCCTTTACCAATGTAACATCTGCCCCTGCTGGAGAGCTGCACGCTGTCACTTCGGCTTAGCTGTCACACAGAGTTGCCTCTTGGGGGTTTCATCACCCAAGCCCAGATCTGTGCCCCTGATTTCCTGTGTTCAGTTTCATTTGTATTTATCAACAGAGCCTGTGGAGAGGGCAGTGCCCCACTCAGAAAACGACTTTGGGAAAGACTTAGCTTTCTCCTGCCAGTTTGTGAAGGTTGGCTTTTGCCACCTGCCAGTGGAGCAGCTTGCTCTGTGCTCAGGGAGGAGGGAGGAAGTGTCACACTGGACATCCTGCCCAGGGTTTTCCTTAAGTTGCTGTTGGGAGGGTGCAGCCTACAAGAGCATAGACACCCTCCTTCCCATATTTGACATTTTACACTGCATAGGCAGCCCAGGGGATGATCTTCAGTGACCTTTTGTTGTGTGTGTGCATGTGTGTATGTGTGTGTGTGTGTGTGTGTGTGCATGAGAGAGAGAGACAGACAGACAGACAGACAGACAGACTTTGGATTGGTTTAGCCTCTGTGGTGCACATGGTATGGACAAGCTACAGCATTAAGCACAGATGAGGATGAGGGTGTCATGGCCTCCCTGGAGTGAGTCTGCTCCAGCCCACAGACCTCCAAACACAGAAAGATGCCATCACCCCTTTGGTGTTGATTTTTTTAATGTCAAACTGTGTATCATGGGTTGTTTCATCTGGAAGAGCGCTTACATGTTACCTAGTTTGTCTCACCCATTTTGCAGATGGACAAGCTGAGGTCTGGAAAGAGGTGATTATCAGTGTGAGATCAGAATTGTTTGCCCTTGGCTCCAAGACTGGATTTCCCTCAGGAAGCCTACATGCAAGTTGCATACTTAGCCTCTAGAGGTGCATCCTCACCTCACCATGTGTGATTCTTGCATCCAGCCCTCTGGGACAGCTCTTCTGGGTCCTTGTTAAGACAAATCAAGTTGTATTTATTCCTTTTCAAGCATTTATAGGCTCGGAGGGATTCATGTTTTTAAAGAGGCAACAGTAAAGTTTAACAAGTCACAAGGTCAGAACAGGAATATGGGGCCCATGGGGACGGAAAGGAGAGACCATGTTTTCCTACAACAATAGAGCTCTCTGCTAGATCTGGGGGCATGGAAGGCTCAGATGAAAACCAAAGAACCAGTTGCTGGTACCCCAGAGAAATACCTTTGAGTCTAAAGGCGTGGGTGGTTGATAAGTCTGGAAGATAGTGAAGAACACATTATTTTAGAGTTAGCTAATACACAGTGTCCATCTTCCTGCCCTGGGCACCTCCACTCAACTCCACTGAAGTCCCTGATCCTGCAGTCCCTGACCAGCCTTTGGAACTGGTTGCTGTCCCCTTTCTTGTGTTTTAGCTACTGGACTGGAAGGTATTTGCCACAGACAGTGCTGATTTTTTGACACAGATCAAGTCCCTGTCATGTGACAGTAAGAGGTCACAGTGAGTTGTTGAACTCTGAGTTCACGTACTCAAAAACAACAACAACAAAAATAATAAAGTGTGGCATCTTTGGGCTTTAAGTCTTTTTGTTTCTTACAATAATTGATCTCCTAAAACAGGCTCCTTTGAGAATTCTTCAGTTCCATTTGTTTAGTAAGCATATAAATTGTGTGTGTGTCGGGGGGTTGGTTTTGTATATGTGTGTGTGTGTTTTGCTTTTTTGAGACAGGGTTTCTCTGTGTAGTTTTGGAGCCTATCCTGGAACTCTCTGTGTAACCAGGTTGGCCTCAAACTCACAGAGATCTGCCTGCCTTTGCCTCCCAAATGCTGAGATTAAAGATGTGCGCCACCACCCGGTTTATACAGCGTGAGACCGCATACTCATAAACGGTGTTTTAACCCGAGCCCCCCTTCAGGGTTCCCCAAGAGCCAATAACACGACACGACAACAGTGTATCACCCATTACAAGCCTCCACATCTGCTCTTTGGAAACGCAAGAGCTGATTGGCAGCTTTGCTCCTCACAGTGGTCACCTTGGTTGACTACCATAACCACGGAGCTCACTCCCGCCTGGACGATGTCAGAACCCTCTGCCCCTGACAGGACAGTGTCCTTGTGCTTGGTTTCTCTTCCAAGCTTTCCTCCACGGAGGCCACTTTCATTTTTAAATGGACGTAGTCACCTAGGCGACTGAGGTGAGCCGATTCATTCGCACCCAGAGAGCCACCACATCCAGCTGCCATCCAAGGTGCGTGTCCATCCTGGGCAACTGACATTTACTGTCACATCTCTTCCCCTATGCCACTCCCTGGATCACACAGTTGCTCTTCCCTGTTCCCGTTTGGCTGTGGTGATGTCACCTCCGAAAGTCCACATCATCTCGGGTGGAGTCATCTAGGGAATCACCCTCTTCCTGGTCTTCCTGCGTCTCTTTCCCATCTCCAGACTGCCTTGCCCGTAATTTCCACAGTATTCTCCCCAGAGGACAGCTCTTGCCATCACATCAGTCCAGGGCTCTCGAGCTGTACCCAGTGCCCTAAACCTGACTCCGAAAGCCCTCCAGAGTGTGATGCTAAATCCATCTTCTCCATGAAGCTGAACTCAGTCTCTCCGGTCCAAAGTCATTCTCCTTCTTGCCTGTTTCTTTCACAAATGTGTTCTACTTACCTGTGGGTGACTGGTGGCTTTCCCGCATCTCCTCCACCAGAGCTCAAATTCCTTCTTAGAGCAGGATATCACTCACGGCCCTCCTAATAATCTCAACACCTCTAATGTTGTAAGGAAGAGAAGGAAGAGAGCTCACTTGTTTGTCCCAGCTGCCTGGCTAGCTTAGCCCCAAAATAACCACACAGAAACTGCATTCATTAAAACACTGCTTGGCCCATTATCTCTAGTTTCTTATTGGCTAATTCTTACATCTTAATTTAACCCATTTCTATTAATCTGTGTATCACCACGTGGCAGTGGCTTACCAGGTAAAATTCGCAGCGTGTGTCTCTGGCAGACCCATGGTGTCTCTCCGACTCTGCCCTGCTTTCTTCCAGCATTCAGTTCTGTCTTCCCTGCCTACCTGAGTTCTGCCCTATCAACTGGCCAGGCAGTTTCTTTATTCATTAATGCTAATCACAGGACACAGAGGGAACTCCCACATCACTCCAATCCAGCTTTAGTAGCAGGTATAAACTCAACTTTTCTTTGTACTTAGAATGCAATTACTTCCAGGCTCCTACGTGAGTATTGTCCTTGAATGAGTGATACAATGTTCTTGGCCTCCAGGAAGCTGTGGGAGAATGGCATTCATTCACTGGTCATGTCCCTCTGCTCTGCCCTGTGCACCAAGGATGCAGTCCAGGTGGATGTAACAAGTCCTGTGGGAGAGAGTGACCCGAAGGGTAGAGGTGGCAAGCTAGGAAAGCCAGGACCCTGAGGACAGGTAGAGTGACCGAGTCTGGTTTCCCAAGGACAACCACAGCATGCGTGTTATAATGACCACTCACGAGGAGGTGACAGTAATATGGTGGCGGCATTTTCTCCTTCCGTTGCTATCAGCTCTATTTTGGGAGCCCTGAGTCACGTGGTTAGTTTATGACAATAAAAGCAGCAGCTGCGCCTGGAGAGCCAAGGTCAACCAGGCCCCCACAGATGTTCTACGTTTCCCTACACCAGCTGTTTAGCTGGATGCTGGAGTTTCGGTATAAACCGGACGTTGGGGAACCTTCTGTGGTTTTAATCCAGTCCTACAACCACAACCCAGTCCTCAGCTTAAGACTTTGGGATGTATTAAGCAAGGAATGAATGTAAAATTGAAAACAAAACTGTAGTAGCAGCATAATTAAGGAGATTCCCAAAGTCCTGTGCCTCACTTCCTGCTTTGTTGTTGATGTTGAGAAATGTCAAATGTCGAGTTATTTCAGAAATACACTATGTTTTCTGTTCAGCTGGCATTGGTCACTCGGGTTGATGTTTAAAGTTTTTAAAATTTTTTCTTGGACAGTTTCACACACACACACACACACACACACACACACACACACACACACACCATGATGTGCAGCTATACCGTTAAATAAAATGGCTAGCCTTCCCCTTGTAGCCTTTGACTGCCAAAAGCTCTTTGGCCAGGAGTGAGACCTTATGAGCCCATTCCACATGTTGGAATGTTCATGGGTTCCTTCTCATATAGGTTTTGTGCAGGTAATCATGTGGTGAGCTCTAGAGCATGCCTGCTACGCCATCTCCAGAAGACAGCCTTTCACAATCCGCTTGTGCATGAGTGTTGCTTTGCCTGAAAGAGTCAGAGGTCAGCCTCAGAGCCCCTGGGACTTCAGAGTCAAAGACGGTTGTGAGCTGCCCTGTGGGTGCTGGATATTGAACCCAGGCCTTTTGAGAGAGCAAGCGGCAAGCACTCTTAACTGCTGAGCCATCTCTCCAACCATATTCCTCTTCGAGTTGATTCTTGTTAGATACAGACCGTATCTTCCTATTCTGGCTTAGCCACATCAGGGGCCTTTTTCTGGGTGGCTTTGCAAGTGGAAAATGGATTGCAGAGGGGAGCAGCTGGTGGCTGCTGGAACAGAGCCTGAAGAGTGGGAATCTTCTTGAATGGGATGGAGGCCTTGCTCTTCTGATTTGAAAGGAGCTGCTTTCTAGGAGGACCCAGGGCTGAAGGTTAAGTCTACACAATCATCTACATATTATTTAATTAAGTGATTAAGCTCTCTGGCCTCTGAGGCTTCTTCTGAGCCACGCTCAGGCCGTGTGCAACAGAGGGGAAATAGCATGACAAGGTTTTTCAGAGATGAGGGAGTCTGGCCAGAAGCAGGAAAAGTGTCACCACAGTGGAAACTGTGCATTCGTGAGAACCATATGATGAAGAGAGATGAATGAAGACTGGCTCTGAACGCAATAGAATTTGTTAAGAAAATACACATGTGAATATATTTGGAGAAGAGATAGATAAATGCTCAAAGGGGCCATTTTGGAGTGGGCTATACAAATAACCAGGAGACTTTACCGTTGCCCAGTTGAGGGTTCTCTTTTGGGAGCAGATTCATAACCAGCCCTTGAAGCTGACACAAATGGAAAATTCCTATTGCAGTGTAAAGGACTAAGACTTGGTATTCATACTTCCGTGTGAATTGGTTAGATCAAATAGGACTTAACAGAATCAAACACTCCAGGAAATGTGACTTTCAGATCTGGGATGGGGGAGGCCAAGCTTGGCTGTTGGCTGCCCAATAGCAGAGCAGATGAGGCGCTGGGGGGTAGAGTGTGGAGTCTCCAGAGAGCAGCTGCAGAGCAAGCTGTGTCCAGGAGGGGGAGGACAGAAGGGCTGGGGTCAGGGGTGAAGAGTGGATGCAGCTAGGAAGGGAGGCAAAAGAGGATGCTGGGTGTGATCGCTGATATTGGCTGTCCATCTGACACACCTGGGAAGAGAAAAACTTCAATTGAGGAAGTCCCTCCATCAGACTGGCCTGTGAGTGTGTCTATAGGGGCATCTTCTTCATTGTTAATTGGTGAAGGAGGGTCCAGTCAACTATGGGTGGCAGATAGGTGTAATGATATTTCATTTGTATTTTAATAAATACATTGTGCCCAGTCTGTGGGGACACCAAAAGACCATCAGGGAGACCAACTCACTGAAGTGCAAAATACAAGCTGGCAGGAACCTGGTCAAAGCAGCTACTGGTGCAGCAGCAGCAAGAGGAGGTACCCGCTTTTCTAGAGGGCATTATTTAAAGGCAAAAAAACCAGAAAAGTTACATTAGTAGGCTGGGGTGATGGGTTTCTAAGGTTTAGGACCTCTGATTGGCTGGCATTTGTCTAGGGTGTCCTGGTGAAAGGGGATGGGTGTGTGCTGGCAGGTGATCTATCTACAACAGTTGGAATGTTAGGAATTTCCTTCAGATGGTCGGTTCCTAGGTGGTGCCTGGGTAGTCTCAGTTTGTGGTCTTTATCAGAACCAGGGTAAACTACCTAGACTCAGGCCTCTATTGAGCTTGTCATGGTTTGACCCTACAAACAAAGCTTGCCTGAGAGTAAAACAGCTGCACTGGTCAGTCTTACAGAGCAGGCAGTGGTGACACACACCGTTAATCCCAGTAACCACACTAGTTTGCCATAGAAACCAAGTGGTAGTGGTGCATGCCTTTAATCCCAGCACCAGAGAGGAATATAAGACGGGAGGAGACAGCTCACACACAGTCTCATGCTGAGATTCCTGAAGGCAGGATGGCCATTTTGGACTGAGGTAGAGGTGAGAGCCAGTGGCTGGCTGTTCTGCTTTTCTGACCTTGAGGCTGAACCCCAAATTTTGTCTTTGGGTTTTTATTAATTGTGCTACAGATAAGCCTGGGCCGTTTAAGAAAAGTAGCTGAACATGAACCTGGGAGTAAGCTAAGAAGGAGCATCCATCCCTCCATGATTCCTGCCTTTGCGCCTGCGTTAGCCAGAAGAATACCTCCATCAGTAAAGCACTCTGGTTAAATGGATGCTGTTTGGAGTCAAGTGAAGCTGAGTTCAAATCACCATCTTGTCATTTATTGGTTATGTGGTCAAATGCAAGAGATCACTTTCTAAGTGGCCTCTTGCAAAACAGTTTTGCCCGAGTGTGAAACAGGTCCACGGCAGGGTCCCTTTTAGACGTGTCACAGAGCAAACCAGACTTGGAATCTTACTCTGCACTAGAAACACAACCTAGAGTGCAACGGAGTCCTGGTTCCACCCCCAACACCAGAAAATAAAACGGCTAGGTAATAAAATAAACCACGTGTCTGTCAGGCAGGAAGCCTTCAGCAAAGGTGAATGGTTGTTGTGATTACAACACAAAACTCCAGGAAGAAGCCTGGAAGCCGCCTTCAAAACCACCCAGCTCATTCAGGTTCGCCAATAGCCAGGATCAGTCACAATAGGGAACCAGGCACCTGGGGAGAGTAAAGGAGGCACTGAGTTGGAGGGTGTGGGGACAAAGAAAGGAAGGGGGCGGGAAAGGGAGAGGAGAGAAAGGAAGGGAAGGGGAGAGAAATAGCTTTCAATATACTGGAGGCCTTGTTACTAGGATTTGGAAGACAAGCAGATTCCTAACCATTCTGTTTCTAAGTTTTAAAATGAGGACCATGATCTGTAGAAGGGAGCTGGGGATGGCACAGTAGTCTATGGCTTTGAGAAAGAAGTGATTTGGAGCAGCCACTGGCCCCTTGGGCCCACATGTCATTTACCATCACTATCAATGCTGAGCTGCCCGGAGCTTGTTTGCTCAAGGAGAGACATTGGCTGACACCCTCAGTCAGGGAAAGCCAGGGTATGCTTTGACAACCAAACCTTTAGCAAGCTGTCTGGGCTCCCAGGCAGTTCAGAAGAGTTTCAGCTGCTGAAACAAGGCTGTCACCATTCTCAAGGACTTTCTCCTGGAGAGTACACGCTGACACCCTCCCAAGGTTGATAAGACATGTTCTTCAGCTTGGGGAAACTGCTGGTCAGCTGAAAGCAGAGCTGGCCTCAGCTTCCAGCATCTTTGTTTATTTTCCAAAAAAAAAAAAAAAAAAAAAAGAAAAGAAAAAAGAAAACAAAAACAAAAACTCCACCAGAGATCTTGCAGCACAAATATCTGGAGATCTCATAAACCATCTGCTGAACATCGCTAAATAACCAGTAGAGACTTAGGTGCTGTGGCGGGTGTGGGGATAATACAGTGAAGACTCCAAGATCATCTTGACATACTAGCGTTCCACACAGATGCTGCAACCGACTGCTACTGCAGGCATCACCTGCTGAGCATCTATTGTACACCATGTGTGGCTGCTGATCTGTCACAGACACCATCCTCAGTCACTAAGACAATGCTGAGTGCTGTCGTACTCAGGAAAGTCAAAGGCTGTTGATGTGCCTCCTAAGCCCCACAGTGCCACATGGATTGAGCTGCATTGGAACACATAGGCTTGTGCCTGTGAAATGTGTCTATCCTTCTGCTGCTGTCTTGTAAGAGCTGAACTTGGTAGCTGGAGATGGAGTTGGTGGGAAATTGGTAACAGAGGCCTGTGCATAGCTGAGGCAGAAGTCATGGATAAAGGTCCAGCAAGGAGCGGGCAGAGGGGCTGTCGCTGACTCACCAGCTGCTTTCCCTAAGTACCCTTTTCCATCCTTTCTGCACAACTTACCACAGCTACTGGTGTCCCCAGCGTAGTTTTTGTAAGGTACTGTGGCCAGCTCCCACCAGGCTTATGCCAGATCTCCTCGAGACCAGGGCTCACCACCTTGAACCAAGCTCACCCAGCCTGCTAGTCACAGCAGGTGGGAGCAAGAATATTTCTCTCATCTGATAAAATAGTCTGACCACATGCTGCCACCATTTCTAAAAATGCTCCTGATAATTATAGTGGCAACTTGGATATTTTAGACTGTCATTTATTTCCCCTTCCCCATTTGAAAAAGATGGAAAGATGTTTCTTGTTTGAGATGGGAGTCAACTTTCTGTTACTGTGTGAAGAAACCTAAGATAATACTTATTCTAATTATTCACAGGAGGGAAGCTTTAGTTCGTGCTTAGTGTTAGGAAAAATCTTAAGAAGAGCCTCTCCGCCAACAGAAAATAGCTCCAATGAATCCAGATTAGACCAAATCAAAAATGCCTGCATTTAATAAATGCAGTGCTCTCTGGTGGCTGGGAGCATGGGGGGAGGGGGACAGAGACGAGAGCATAAGCAAAACCTGAAACCATGAGCTCCTTTTTCCAGCACAAATAGCATAAATAGCCTGTGGGAGTGGTCCTGACCCTCCCTGAGGAGGGGGTCACTGCTAGATGGGCTTCCCGGAGGTGGAGTCCAGGCCAAGGTAACCCCCAGGATGAGGGGCTGGAATGGCACTTTCAACTCAATATTACACTTAGGTCATTCCTTCAGAGGTTTTAGTCCATGACTTCACTGACCAGGGGTTGAGGCCTGCTGTGATACAATATACCACAGAACCACACTTACTGGAGGAAGGCTGCTTAGTTGATGGAGTCCAGGAAAGAAAAAGAGAGAGAGGATGGGGGCAGGGACAAAATATCCCCTTAAAGACACACACCTAATGACCTATGACCTCCAGTTGTCTTATCTCTTACAGGTTCCACTCCTTTCCAACACTACATCAAGCTCCTGGCTAATCACCCCCCACTAGTCCTATCTCTTTTGGGTGTAGACATTTGAAATCCAGCCTGCATCAGTGTGTGAGCTGAAGTCAAACATTCTATAATATGCATATCTTTTGCTGGAGAATTGTTCACTTTATGGAGGTGCAGATAGGATTTTACATCCCCCTTCCATATCCTGATGCTATGATTTGGATGAGTGTCCCCTAGGATCCGTGTGTTAAAGGCGGGGTTCTGTGATGGCTCAACTGAGAGACGATGGAATTTTCAGGAGTTGAGATCTAGTGGGAGGTTCTTAGATCACCGAAGTTATACCCTCAAGGGAAGTGTGGGACTCCAATCTTTCTCCCTCTCTCTCTTTAGACTTCTAACCTCAGCATTTTGCTTTGTTGCTCTCTGCCTTGAAATGGTACCCTGGTCAGAGGCCCAAGGCAATGAGGTCACTCCTGGACTTTATAATGATAATCCCAAGGAAATGTTTCTTTCTCTAAGTTAATTGCCTCAGCTCTTTTATCTTAGCAGCATAGAGAGGGTTAACATTCTCTACAGAAGAGTCAAGGCTTGTGGGAAAGGCTGGGTCACTTTGAGTAAGAGACAACTGTTAATGAATAGATTTGGGGTTGCTATGAGCATTGTGACACCACAATGTAGCTATGAACATGATATATGGGTGTTGGGACCAGAGAAAGTAGTGGTGTTGAGTGCTCAGAGATTCTTAATCTTTCCATACCTGGGAGCTATTTTGTTTTTTTTTTTTTGTTTTTTGTTTTTTATTGAGACAGGGTTTCCTCTGCAGCTTTGGAGTCTGTCCTAAAACTCAATCTGTAGACCAGGTTGGCCTTGAACTCACAGAGATCCATTTGTCTCTGCCTTCCAAGTGTTGGGATTAAAGGCATGCATCACCACTGTCTAGCCCTGGGAGATATTTTTAACCAAGAGAAACTATGCCCAGCTGATCTGCCAACAGGGCTCAAGAGTTCCTACTGTAATGGTCTGTTCTGTTCATTTACGAGACAAGCCACACCCACTCCCTCCCCATCTGCTGAGGCAAGTTGATCTTCAGCTTCCAGGCTGAGTCCTTTCCTTTTCTGTCTCCCCTCAAAGAGGCAGCTTTTGTCTCTTCCCACTTCTCCCCTTCCCCTTCTCTCTCTCTTTCTCTCCCTCTCTCTGCTCTTCTCCCTTTTCCCCTTCCCTTCCATAATCCACTAAATAAATATCCAAACTCACTCTGCATAGTGTACCTATCCATGTCTCTGTCTCTTGCCTGCCGTGTGGCTCCCTGCCCAGGACCAGACCTGCGGCATGGTCTCATGGTGTGCCCATCTGTTTGTCTTTTCTCGTGGGATTTGCTGCCACTCATGGCCCACTACAGCCACTTGGGGAACTGTGCTGTCCCTGCCTGGAACTGGCTGCTCGTGGGACCTGCTGCCCACTGCCTGCCCCTGCTCAGGGACCTACAGCATTTTATTTAATCTATTACATCTACCATCATACAGGTACTGAATCAGATACTGACTGAGTGAGAAGGTGCCTCAGGGCCAAGTGTTCTCAAGTTTTCATCTAAGAACCACCTGGGTGCTCCTGAAAGAATCTGAGTTTCTAGACCATCTCTCAGAGCTTCTTGTCTTAGTACACCAAGGAGTCTGCATTGCTAGTTGGAACTCTGTAACACTCAACAGGAACTGAGTCTTATATGTTTAAGTTGGACAAGAAAAATCATCCCCGTGACTGAGGTCCTCTGGCACATTCTAGAAGAGCAGAGGAGGAGTGACATCTGAGAAAAAGCTTTCTCATCAACCTGGTTGCTAAGTACTAGCTCCATATTAGAGCCTTACAATAGCATCCACACATTTGAAGGCACATTCCTTTAATACCCTTAGCTAAAAACCTATAAATTCAAATCATGAATCAATTCCTATAATTTTATGTAGGCTCTTACTGAGATTACCTCTCCTTACAAAATGGAAGTCACTGGTCTGTTGAGTAGATATATAATTTGTGTTACAAACCCATGATATATTTATTTAGATATAATACTTATACACTGACAACCACACAGCCCCTGAATTTGCAGACTCCCCCATAAAGCAATGCAGTGGCATCCATACCAATTTCTAATGATGAGGTGGCATTGGGGCACTTCAGGCTTGTTCTTGTAAAATGTACTATTAATATGCATTATTTTTACAAGCAATCCTTGCAATCCTTGAGGAAGATTGTTGTCCTACTTTCATTCTTATTTTATAGATGAAGAAACTAAGCCCTCAATGATTAAGCAACATGACCAAGCAGGAGAGAAAAGATGAATTTCATGAGATATAAACCTAGTTATTTTCTTGCTTCCTTGTATTAGTTAATTTTCTATTGTTATGTTGAAAAACTGTGACAAAAACAAAGTAAGACAGTTAGGGTTTATTTTGGCTCATGGTTCAAAGGTATAGTCTTCCATGACAGGAAATCCTGAGAGCAGGAGCTTGGGGTGGTTGGTCACATTGTAGTCACAGTCAGGCGTCAGAGAGTGATGAATGTTCATTCTCAACTCACCTTCTCCCTTTTATTCAGGCCAAACACAGGGTGGGTTGTCCTAATTTACATAATCCCTCACAGGTATGCCCAGGGGCTGGTCTCCCAGGTAATTCCAGATCACCTTAATCATCCTAATCTACACAATCTCTCATAGGTATGCCCAGAGGCTGGTCTCTCAGGTGATTCCAAATCTTGTCACACTGGCAATATCAGCCATTACACACACACACACACACACACACACACACACACACACACACACATGCACACACATCTTCTAACTACCACACTGGGCTCTCTCTCTCTTTGGAAATTGTCTGAGTCTTTGAGCAGAACCACATGGGATTTATTTCATACCTGAATGCAACTGGAGGATTTTTTTTTCTCAAGCCTAAATAGGCTACTGTTGTGTGACAGATTTTTTTCCTAGGGAGGTGCAACATACTTACATATCAACTTACCCCAGAATGGAAGCCCATGGCATGTAGAGGGCTGGTGTTGAACTGCATAGAAACTCTGTGCAAAGGAGACTTGAGGTAGCATTCTTGCTGATAGGCTTGGCAAACCAAGTTGGGAGGAGGTAAACCTCTCCCATCAGTAGAGTGCTTTGCCAATGGTCAGTCCTTGAAAACTCAGATATGCACTGTAGTTCAAAGGCTCTGATTAGGTTGTGGTTTGTCTTCTGATGAGGTGTTTTTACATATTATATTACAACAAGATTTATTCCCATAACACTGAGCTTTTTGTTTAGATTAGTTAGGGCATGAAACCCTTGAAATTAGTTTCAACCAAGTGACTAGTCTATAAAACTATTTTCATGTATTATGGGAACCTATTTTGAATCATGATTTGAATATTATAAAAAGATCACAGGCTTTGCAATAAAGTATGAAGGTGTATCTCCTACTCTGTATTCCCTGTGTCCTGTTTTCTGTGGTACTACTCATGGTCATCCATAACCGAGGAGGTTGGGGAAGGGTCTCCAACAATGACAGACCAAAGTAATCATTGCACTGGTGACCAATTTTGAGAACCAATGATGCTTTCTTGGGGTTACTAACAGAAGTCTGGATGAGTGGTTGTTTGCAAGGAGCAGAGATGACGCAAAAGCAGCTGAATCACTCAGAAGCTGACTACAACATGGGTGACAATTTCCTAAACTTGTAACCCTGAAGCTCTCTGTGAAGCTTGCAGATAGCTCCATGGCCCCAACATTCTGTTCTTTCTGCATTAGACTGACCAGAGTCTGCACCCCAGCAACTCTTTCTTACTATTGTTGGGGACCTCAAGAATCCCCTAAGCTTCTGTTCTTCCCTATATGTGACCTGTTGTTTACCTCCTGTTTATTACCTGAGAAAGGCACCTGAATGCCCTTTCCCCTCATGGAACATAGGTTTTAATTCATAGGGAATGTTGCAATTCAGAGGAACAGGCCATACAACAAATACCTACTGGATTTTTTTCCCTAATCCTATATCCCTATGACCTGTTATAGCCAAAGATCCCCAGATTCCTTCAATAATCTCAATGGGCTATTCTGTCTCTAATTCTGACTCTAAATATAGCCACTAATTTTCTTTGAAAATTACACTTGAAGAATCTTACTATTATTTTTTTTTAAACTCAACCTTCAACATTGTTTCCATGGGTAAGTATAAGGCATAGAACCTCTCTCCTTATATCATTCAAAGGACAAAATCAGAACAGCTGCTTCAGTTAAATGTTAAGTATTTCCTGCCCAACAAACCTCTCTGACAATGCAAATAATCCCAATCAGAGCAAATCAGACTGAATTAAAAGATGCCCAGGTTTAATGGATGGCAATACTCCTTGGTGGCCGCTGGAAAACATGGAGAGGGGAAGAAGGGAAATAGCAGGAAACTGGGAGACCATGTGTTCATTCTCTGGGAGGCAGTTTAAATAGCCTATGGGAGTGGTCTTGACCTTCCCTGGGGAAGAGTTACTTTTTGGTGGGCTTTCTAGATCCTCCCTGGGGAGGGGTTACCATTTGGCGGGATTTCTTGGAGGTGGAGTTTGGACTGAGGCAACTCCCAGGGGAGTGGTATAGGAGGGTCATCTGTCTATGTGCTACTTTCATTGGTTAATAAAGAAACTGTCTTGGCTTTTTGATAGGGCAGAACTTAGATAGGTGAAGTAGACAGAACAGAATGGTGGGAGGAAGAAAGCAGAGACAGGCAGACGCCAGGATTCTCCGACTTGAGATGGACGTAGGTTAGGATATTTCCCAGTAAGCCACCACCACATGGTGCTACACAGATTATTAGAAATGGGTTAATTAAGATATGAAAATTAGCCAATAAGGGGCTAGAACTAATGGGCCAGGCAGTGTTTAAATGAACACAGTTTTGATGTAATTATTTTTGGTGAAAACTAGCTGGGTGGCTGGGTGGTGGAAATGCAGCTCACTGCTCATCTTTGCAATAGGGGAGGGAGCTTGGAATGAAGTTTTCCACCAAATATTCCAAAAATGGATGCCAGGGGGCTGGGGTGAAGTCCCCAGCTAAATATTCCAGACTCTTTGTTTAAAGGGTTGCCAGGGAGCTGAGGTGATGCTTTCAACCAAACATTTATCACAGGGTACTTAATCTTCACTGGATCGTCAGCTTAACTGGACTATGAACCCCTCTGTCATGAGTGAAGCACACCTTCTTGTATGTCTAGGACAGCATTTACAGATAAGGCTAACTGAAGAAGTGTTGATTGCCTCGGCAGGTCACTAGCCTAGGGTTAGTAACCCGCCCGGCCATTCAGTTATTCCAGGGTCCCAGAGAGGCGCTATCTGGAAGATATGGGCTAGAAAAGAGGAATGAGGCCAAGCTGGAATTCCTGTCGAAGCCTCAGTTTATTAGAGATGGGGTACAACTTATATAGGGTATGGAGTTGGGGGGT
This sequence comes from Microtus ochrogaster, assembly GCF_000317375.1. Lineage (NCBI taxonomy): Eukaryota > Metazoa > Chordata > Mammalia > Rodentia > Cricetidae > Microtus > Microtus ochrogaster. The sequence goes on along the minus strand of NW_004949099.1, from coordinate 39,506,262 downwards.
GGGTACAGGGGCCTGAGCTCTT